>NW_026596040.1:16240869-16258884 GCF_907164565.1 Psammomys obesus
TGTGTGTGTGTGTGTGTGTGTGTGTGTGTGTGTGTGTGTGTGTGTGTTTGCACGCCAAGGCACACTTTAAGAGGTCAGGGAAAAACTTGAGCCACTTCTCTCTTTTCAGCATATGGTTTTGGGAGATCAAACTCAGGTCATCAGGCTTGGCTGCAGACGCCTTTACCCAGTTTGCCATCTTGCTGGCCCTCACATCACACTTATCACCCCAGAGAATGCTTAAGTGCCCATAGAGAATTCCTCAAAGAGAGCGGAGATTCTTAGCAAATCAGTACAAACTCCTGTGACGGCGCCCGTCCATGGCCAGACACCATCTTACCCCCAAACCGATTCCCTCTTAGATCTCAGACTGGACTCCAAGCAGTAGCCACCATGACAGATGCTTCCCAGCATCCATGTTCTCCCCCCTTTCCTTGCTTTGTAGCTGGGTTCTCTCTGCCTCCTTCTGTGGGGCCGTGATCACATTCTGCTGAAGAACAGCATGAAAGGGCACAACTTCTAGGATACATCCCCCTAGTCTGCTCTCCTTTCTCTTTGGCTGGAACAGAAAAGACTGATATGACCTTGGAGACTACAAGGTCAAGGTATCGAAGTCTCCCTAGTGTGGCAACGTGAGTCGCAGAAAACTCTCCACTCATGAGAGACTCTCGGTCCTTAGGTGAGAAACTCATGCCATGCTGGAACATGGCTGGGAACGTGTGTCATGTCCCGATAGGACATTCTTCCACTCACGTGCACGCTGAGCTGGTATCTTCTAACTGTACATCCCTACTTTGTATTTGGTACGGTGTCTGCACGCAAAGCTCTGAGAAACACTGCACCTGAAGCTCAGATTCACTGAACATACAGAACACCCAGTTTTGGAACCTACAGAACTCTCAACAGAGCCCTGATTTGTGAGGTCTCGCTGCTACCATAACTTTTCAATAAGTGTAAGCTCCCACTTGCTTATAGACGACAGACTGTCTCTGTGGAGAGATTCTACCCCAAAGAGCTTATGCATGTGGTTTATGCATTATTATTTCTCATATTTGGGAAGCTGTTCCCTCAAGATCTGGGCAAATGCTGATTGCCCAGTGGCTGTGCATACATCTGTTTGTACTGGAGTTTAAAGACTGTCTGGGTCTTAAAAGAGCCTCATCCTTGGGACCAAGAGCACTGCCAAGCATCACAAGTGCCAGAGTTGGAATCAGACTGTTTTTCTGAACTCTTTTACAGACTGCCACATCTGGATGGCCTTGGTGTGCACTCGGGCAGAAAACACAAACCTCATTCTAATAACACCAAATTGTAACCCATTTGTTCTGTAATCCTCTCCCTCTACGATTACACTTTCTTTCCTTTATTTTTTCTAGAGAAACGGCAATGATAATAGGAATGCCGGTATTTCAGAGTCCATGTTCCCCTGCAGTGTCCCAGCGGAGCCAGTGCCCGGGGTGGGGCTCATCACATCTCTCTGTGCAGAAGTTCTCTCCATAATACATCACTGGATTCGTTCTGTGCAGTGGCATCTGGGTGCCTTTTCAGAGCTGAAGTTGACATAGTGCCTTTATGCATGGATCTGACTTCAGACCCCTTCACCCACAGCTAGGTTCTCTTTCAGAAGGCAAAGTTTACAATGATTTGAGACAATTTTAAATTTAAAACTTTCCCCATAAAATTTTCCCATAAAATACCTGCCTGCCAAAGCGCATAAGGACTTTCCTATTATCTGCACTAAGGGTACCCGGTGCACTAGGGCAAGAAAAGTCACTGCTGTCACATGACCATGAAACGGTTTCTTTTTCTTCTTTCTTTTTTTCTATCCCTCTTTCTTCTTCTTTTTAAAGAGAGCCCTACTGCTGGGCTGCATGTTTGAGGAGTCACTTTAACCACATCCTGTAATCAAACCATCTGGAACACAGCTCTGCGATTAGTCACCCTGAACATTGAGCTTTATCTGAACAAATAATGTACGGCAATGGAGCTTGTGAGATAGGGCAGGGCTGACAAAAGGAAGTAGAAAGAAATACTTTATGCCCTAGTGTGCCGCCACCCCAGTCGTAAACCCCAGAGACTCGCTGTTCTGGCGTTAATGTACTACCTTGTGAAAGCACGAGGGCTTAAAGATGAAAGGACAGAAGGGCCAGACTTTGCTGGTCTTGATGTTGGCAGCTGGAAAATGTTGGCATCATTCTGTGTTCTACCCTTGTTAATTATAACCTCTCCGTGACAGTCCAGTGCTCTATTTTGGTGCTATTTCCAGGGCATTAGGAGCAGAGTTCATTCGTGGCAGAATAATTTGGGCTGTTTGCCAGGGGTTAATGTGGCTATCTAGACATTTGTTTTAAGTTCATCTAAACACTACCGTAAGTAAGAAGGAAAAAATAAAAAATAAAAAACCAGTCAATACCAAAAAGCAAAGATGAGGTCTAGCTCTAATCTACTTTTTAAAAGACAAAGTATAGTTTCCCTACTCCTTTGATTTTTCTAAAATACTTGAGCATTCATATACAAGCTGTATAGTTCTTTTTGTTTTAATCTGAAAGGATCTCCCTCCTACAAATACACCTAATAAGTTTTTAAGAACAGACAGACACACAGACACGCATATACAAACATACACACACATGTACACACACACACACATGCCAGAAAACCCTTGTTTTCCCATGGGCCTTATGGTTTAATACACAAAAGAACACAGAAGCACTTCCATCACTGTCAGCTCCCCTGCAGCCTTTGTTCCGAGGCCTGATGAGCTGTATTGATTTGGGAAAATCATTGAGCTTCTTGGAAAACTAGACTCTCACTTATTCAGCGCCGTCTATTTCTTTCCCATGAAGACAGGTGGTCAATAGCCAGCTGACTGGTCAGCTAAAGGAAGCTCTTGCTGGTTTTCTTTTCCTTGCTTCCCTAGTAACGATATCCCCTCTCATATCTACAAATCACAGTGGCCTGTTAAGAAGTCTACTGGCAAAGAACAGGGAACAAAAATGAGGCTTTTGACAGGCATTACCAAAAATACTGAAAGGCTGTCCCATGCATTTGCTGCCTGTGAAGACAGGGACAAATTTTCCTTTAGCTAAAAATCACCCATGTAAAAGGAAGAATGGACATCACAACAGCCCAAGACACACTCCTAAGAGATGCTGGGCCAAGGGTGGGCATGGGGCACATGATTACAATCCCTGTACTTAAAAGATAGTAGTAGAATGTAGAGTTCAAGACCAACCTAGAATACATAATGTGTTCAAGGCCAGCCTATGACAGGAGAGAGTGTCTGAAAACAAGATCGTTTCCTGACATGTCATTAGAGAGAAATTCCCATTGATTGCAGAGAGAGAGATGCTTTGCTTCTTTTCAATAGCCAGGACCTTTGTTGGGCAAGCAAGTTTCCTACTTACAAAATATCATAGGTTTTGCAATCTGTTTCAAATGTAATGAAAGGCATCATAAAAGGAAGTACCACATGGAGATCTTTAGAAAGTAGTTTTAAACATCATCAGTAACAAAAAGCGTTTGCCTCTGTGTAAGCTGATGTAGGTATCTTAAAGCAGCACCAAAGGCTTTAGAGTATATTCTTTCTATATACAACCAACACATACCATCACATGTAACCTGACTGCTGGCAACTTCCTCTAACAGTGTCTGTTAAATGTGTCCAGAGTACCTACTTGAGGACAAGCTGGAAAACATGCCTGAGATGACAGTGCCAGAATGGGAAAGAGTGCATCTTTCCCATTGAGGTAGCTTCTACAAGGCAGCCAGCCAGAGACATTTCACTGGGCACCATGCCTATCCCTGTGGGTCACAGCCCACCAAGGCTCAGTCAACACACATGGAAAGAAAAGGACAAAGAGGCATAGGGGACCATGGGGGTTGAGGGAGTCTTCAGGGGCAAACATCTGAAGTAATCTAAATGCATAAACAGAACACACAAATGCCATGCCATGAGATACAATGTCCCTGTATATTTGTATAAAGAGGCTCCATTTATAGCTTTTGAGGAAGCTTTCCAGGAAGTTAACTGTTTCCCTGGAGGCTTGACTTCATGGAGCCCAATGCCTCTCTGATTTCCGATATGCCTAGTTCTGCACTTGGACTTCCCAGGCACTCTTTGGTTTATGTGAAATCTGAGTTTCCATGACGGAACTTCCAATGTAGCCTTCTCACACCCTTTGAAGCAGTTTCCTCATTAGGGAAGGCAAATGGTTTCTCACCTTCTCACCCCTCCCCCATGGGAAGGCATGAATCCACCCCTTCAACCACAGGCTTTTATTAGTTCATCAGGAGAGATTTTTCTTCCTTTAAATAAAGGCATTCAAGAGTGTGGGAAAGGCAATTTTAAATATTTGTTAAATCAGGCTTATTAAGAGCTCTGGTAATAACCATTCCTTTCTTAAGAGTGTTATTTTCAAGACACACAGCACATGGCCAGGGTCCCCCAGAGTGAGATGGACAGAGCCTCCCCTCTGTTACTGTCAGAATCCTTAAGACAGAAAACTGGACAGATGCAGCCTATCAAATCTGAACTCCTATAGTTCTCTGTGCTTCATGGGACGCCTTTGCATCATCATTTCCTCTTTATCCAAGCTCTTCATGTTGAACTGGCTTCAATTGGGAAACAGGCAAAGGGAGTAAGAAGTCAATGAAGATGGAATCAGTTACCCAAGGTAAAAAAAAAAAAAAAAAAAAAGGCCCCTCCAGATCATTTGCCATCAAAAGACAGGGCACACCCAAGGTAGGAGAGGCCACAGTGAAGACAGAATCCTTCCCTGTAGCAGTTTTCCCATTTTTATGTTTTAGGCACCAGGGAGGAGGAGGCTGGGAAGAAAGACAAAGTAATTCCATAGATGAGCGACTTGGATGGATACAGAGGAAGTGAGAGACAAGAATGAAAAACTTTATGGGCTTAGGGGAAGAGTGGGCAAGGAAAAGGAGGCGGCCCCCAAGTCACCCATCCTCTCTCCTAAAAACCAGGGACAGGTCCTGGTAATCTGCAGTTTCGGGTTTAAATATTATTGAATTGCTTGTCAAAATACATGCACCGCAGTTCTAGATTATGAGACTGTTTTAAAGAGAATTTTACCAGTCCCGGTCCTGAGTTATAAGGAAACAGTGGGAACCAATTGACAATTATGCTCCACATCAAAAGGCTGCGACTGATCCGTCTATCTCGCTGGGACTGAAGAGCTGGGCTCCCTATAAATTAGGATGCTTTATTTAAAGTCAGAGCGCTTATTTGCTTTTGTGCCAGCTCTGGACCCTTTTCATCTGTAGCTCGCCAGGCCCAGGAGAGCACAGATTCCTACAGCTCTGCTGCCCACCAGCTGTGCCCTCTGTAAATCATAAAGCCTCTGAAGGAGCCATTCTTGACAAAGGCCAACAACATTTGCTGGAGATGATCACTCAGCTATTATTCTACTCGCTGAAATTTAAAATAGCGATTTGCAGCAGCAGCTCAAACTGGGAACTGCATCTCTGAACTGTGGGGTGTGTGTGTATATGTATATGTGTGTGTGTGAGAGAGAGAGAGAGAGAGAGAGAGAGGTGGAGGATGGAGGGGGAGATATTTTGCAGGCATAAGGCATACAAAGAGGTGAAAAGCCACCATCTTGGCCAATCCAGAAAGGAAGCAAAGAACAGACTATCAGAGAAATTGGATTCAGCATTCTCTTGATTAAGGAATGCAGCTTGACACAGGTTTTTTGTTTGTTTGGTTGGTTGGTTTTGGTTTTGGTCCATTCCTGTTCCCACCTACGGTGGCCATAGCCCACAGGCAGCATAAAGAGTGGGTCACTGTGGTAATGGAGTCACATAATGTGGCTCAGATTCAGAAAATAGCGGTGTTAGTGTCCAGGCGATTCAGCTGGCCCGCCTTCTGGGTCCTAGCAATTGCTTACATTATCACCTGCTGCCACTGCCCATGTGCCAGGGTGTGTGCAGGGATATAACGACCCCTGCCACCCAAACTCTCTTTCCCTCTCTCTGTGTTCCAGGTTTCCCCCCATCTGTCCTGGGTGGCCCCCTTTTCTCCCTCCCTGCTCCCATCTCTCTCTGCCCTCATGGCTCACTCAAAGTCCCTATCCCTTCTCCAGGCCCCGCCTCTGCTTCCCACAATAAATTTCCTTCTACCAGATCCATTGTACCTCAAGGAGGCACACCTTCTCATGGGCCCACCGTGTCAATCCCAGCGCCACCGCCGCCACTACCGCTGCCGCTGCCGCCGCCGCTGCCGCCGCCGCCACGGCGGCCCCTACACCATCTTTACATATCATTAACAAGTGGAGGAAGCAGAAGGTTTGTGTTCCAACCTAGGGTGATCTGCAGTGAATTCTAAAGACTATGTAGAAGGATCGATAGCTTGAGGGTTAGTGCTTCGCTCCCACCCCTAGCAAATGCAGCAATGGAGACCTCCTCGTTCTCAGACCCCTCTGGAGCTAACCTATACTCTCTTGAGTCCCAGTCCCATCCTCTGCTAATCAAGGCCATTTGACCACCACATCTCCTAAATGGCCTTGTAGCTCAGTCCACAGCTCAAGAATGCAGGGAGACGTTAAATTAAGAAGAGTCCCGCAGAAGAAAGTCAAGTCTTCCTGCATTCCTTCGACACAAGATGTGACTTATCTGTGGTTTAGACTCTTAAGGGCTGCAAATTCCGACCTTGAAAACCTTTTATTGCTTCTGTATACTCACTGCTAATCTCAACCAGTAGGAAGTTATCTTTGCTAACAAACATTCATTGTTTAAAGCAAACGTTTCCTCACCTGACTCAGCTACAACTTGAAATCCCAGAAGCCACTCCTTTGAACTATTTTTAAGGTAAAGAAGGCTCTTCTCAAGTTCTCTGGAGTACCTCACTTTTTCCAGGTTATGAAAAGGTCAAATTAAAGCTTCCCAGCTCAGTGAGGACAGCAAAGAGACCCTAGGGCATGGTTCTGAGGGTGCAGCCACAGCAATGCAGCAGCACCTTAAATGCCAACTCATCTTTTCAATTCCCATCCGAATAAACCAGTTTTCTTCACAATGGTCTGAGGTCCCTTTGCACCCTCCCCCATGCCACATTCCAGCATTCTTATCTTTCAGGGAGGGAAGGTTGTTTTTTTTTTTTTTTAAGGCCCTATGGAGTTACAAGGATTTCAATACCCTGCTTAGGGACCAGCTCTTTTCTGTAAACAAAGCTAATGAAGTGTGACTAACAGTGCTCTCCTAGTGCAGGGCGAAGGTAAAGGGCCCTTTGTTGGCACTTACTGGAGCAAACTGCCATTTTGCAAGAGGAGAACAGAACTTTGCTGGCTATTGATTGACCAGCCCTGCTCCGTGTCATTGCCTTACTGTCAATTTCTAGGAGCTGTATGAATAGGCCTTTGTAAGGACTTTGTGATGTACCGTATGCATGCGTGGTCACGCACAGCCTCCTAGGTTCTGTTCCTCTGCAAACCGGACAGAATTTCCAGGCATCTAGGCAAAATCTAGCTCCCCTTGGACACAAGGCTCTGACCCTATCCCTGGCATTGCCAGACATTTTTCCTCTCTGATGGCACTACCATGAGCCTGCAGACTGAACCACGGAGGCTTTGCCCACGGTACTCAGAACTGTTTCAAAGTCACCCGTTTTAACTGACAAGGTCATTACATTCCAGAGACGAATCTGGCATATAGTATCTGTAAAACTGATAATGCTCCCCTTCACCCATTCCACTGATAGATCCGGAAACTCCTGAAACCAGGCCTCATTGCCAACTGCTAACTAAATACCCCACAATGACTTTTAAAGGTCGCTTTTGAATTCATGTCTGTCTAAAGTGTTATCAAACACACCCAGTGATGCTGGTGGCTGGAAGACCTGAGGTGCTTTTGCACTTCCTCAGATGGAGTAAGGGATGCGAGTCAAAACCCGCTTTCCTTGCTAACCTAAGCACAAATTTCTGTATAAATTATTGACTGCACTTTGGCCTCATCAGAAACATTAGCCCCACAGGCTGATAAGTTCTGACCCCAGGTGGCACATCAAACCCTCTCAGAAGAGGCAAAAACATCAGCCCTCTGCACGGAGGACTAGGGTATGTGAGCCAATCAATCACGCTCCCTGACAGTTTTTCCAGCCTTTGAGCATTAGGCTCAAGCCAACCCCCAAGACTCCTATTGTTCGCATTATTCTCTTCTTCCCTGGTCTGATGAAGTTAGGGTTAAGTCCAAGGCTTCGGCAAGAGAGAAAGGCTATTGTTAGTAACTCAGTCTTTATTGACTCTGACCTGCAGGGCAGCCAACGAGAAGTCTTTTCCAGAAAGTAATGCACTGTTAATTGGTGCTCCTCACTGGGATGTGTTTTATACATCTCTTCACACTGAAAGACCTGACTAACCATTTCACCTCTCTTGGCAGGTTGTCTTGTACCTCTGTCAAGATGGAACACACACACAGACACACACACACACACACACACACACACTATAGGAAAAAAATCTAATTCCTATCCCAAACTGCTAAACCGACTATCACGGCAAACAGAAGCTGTCTGGCTAGGCAGAGCTAATACTGGAAGATGAGAGAGGAAGCAATAGGTAAGGTTTTTGTGTTTGTTTTTTTTGTTTTCATAACAAATAGCTGTGGGGTTAGGACACAGGACAGGAAAACGCCTGGTGGAGGAGTGAGGTATGGACCTATTATTTCCTTCTGATGTCCTTTGCTTACAATAACTGAGGATGTTGTCAGTAGAGACTGGGAGCTGCATTTATGAGCAGCTAGCAGCAGAGAGGTGGCCTTGGGGTGAAAAGAACAAGATGCCACTCGGCTTTGTTTGAAGAATACAGGCACTCTAAAGCTGTTGCAAACTTATTGGTCCAAAGGCTCTCCGGCTTTCTTTGAAAGAAAAAGCAAGTAAGCCATTATCTCTTCTTACCCAAGCAGACTGCTTTGGGAGAGGGTGGGAAAGCAAGTGGCTGATGGAAGGTGATCGTCAGAGGGCCCTACCAGGCCTATTTCTCATTGCCCCCTTGCCCTGCCAGGCCTACTTCCTCTTGCATCTGGGCCCAACCAGGCCTGTCAGCCACTATACTCAGGCCCTCCCAGGCCTGTTACAGTCCCCTTTTGTTGTTGAAAGTGGTAAATGACAAAGCAAAATTTGAGGGGGGAAAATTTTTTTAAAAAAAATCATACTTTGACATTTGGGGAATCACTATTTCTGAATAAAGGTGGAGAAAGCACTAACATTAAATAGCTGCTGAATCAAGCTTTTGATGGAGAATTTTTTAATGGTCACAAAAGCTGTTGACATTTGGCCAAAAGATTATGCTGATTTGGGTACTGTATTCCAGGGTGTGGATCAGGACACATGAATTCACATACACTTCCTCTCTCTTTAAAATTTTATTTACTTTATGTACATTGGTATTTTGACTGAATGTATGTCTGTGTAAGGGTGTTGGATCCCCTGGAACAGGAATTCCAGACAGTTGTGAGCTGTCATGTAGGTGCTGGGAATTGAACCTGAGTCCTCTGAAAGAGCAGTCACTGCTCTTAACCACTGAGCCATCTCTAAAGTCGTCACACACACTTTTTCAAGAAAGGAAATATTTTCCCAGAAAGCCACTGTGCCACTCTCATATTAAAGTCTGTTCCGTGCATGTGCTAGCAACCTACGGACATGTAAGAGGATTCCTAACCTGAGCTTTCTGGAAAAGGTGATGTCTCAGAGAACAGTGGGTGCTATTTTTTTTTTTTTTTTTTGTCCTGTGAAAGCCTCTGGGCATGACTGATTACATTCTGTGGGGCCACTGAGGTTCATGAAACTTGAATACTAGAGAAAATTCGATTAAGGGAAACTCAAATTTGCAACAAATCCTTGCACTTTAGATGACAGTGTTGTACCTATAGCTTCAATGTGTTTTATAAATCCTTATGGATGTTTAACCACTGTCAGATTAAACTCACAAATACAGTGGCTTCCAAAAGCCAAAATGTTTTTTATAAAGTGTTTAAAATGAGAATGACTATATAGCCTGTTTTCACATAGAAAGCTTTCCTAGCTCTTTTTGATTCTTTTGTTTGTTTTATTTTGTGTTGTTTTTGTAGACCAGAAATAAGGTAAGAAAAGAAACAGAGAGGAAACAAGTAGAATATACAAGTAGCTGCCTGAATAAAATAAAAGTAGACAAGTCACACCTTGGGATCTGGGGGACCATTGTTAGGATAGACCCCTTTTCTACCACAGACCATAAAAAGCTTTATATACAGGGGCACAGTGCTTACATAAAACCATTGCACAGCCTCTTATATTTTTATAATGCCTGAGCAACACGAAGGCGATGAAAATAACTCTTGTATTATTTAGATGATATGATAGTTAATATTGGTTGTCAACTTAAGACACCTAGGAAAAGAAAACCTCACCCAAAGAATTACCTCCAGATTAGCCTGTGAGCATATCTTTGGGGGAATTTTCTTGGGTGGTACTGACATAGTAGGGACCAGCCAAATAAGTATAAGCCAAATAAGCCCTTTACCCCCTCATGCTGTTTTTTTTTTAATATTTATTTATTTTATGTATATGAACACTCTATTTTCATGCACACCAGAAGAGGAAATTAGATTCCAATGCAGATGGTTGTGAGCCATCATGTGGTTGCTGGGAATTGAACTCAGGACCTCTGGAAGAACAGTCATTGCTCTTAACTGCTGAGCCATCTCTCCAGCCCCCCTTCATGCTGTTTTGGGTCATGGTGTTTATCTTGGCAACAGAAGCAAATGTGAACTGGGGATAGTGACCTTTTTTTGACATGTACTTGGTTGGATCTAAGGATCTGAAGCCTCATGCCTGTATGGCAAACATTTTTCCTTTGGAGCCATCTTCCTAGACCCAGAACCAGAAGCTCAATTTTAGGTGTCTTTAGATCAGGAACTGTGAGAAAATAAATTTCTGTTCAGTATGAATTGCCCGATCTCAGGATTCTGTTGCAGCAGCACAAAACATCCTAAGACAGACAGAAACGTATCACTAAAGGTGTGGAAACCCACAGACAAACTGAACTGGAGATTTTCCTACTGAATCTTGACAGCATCGAACCTAGGGTGGGGGTATCCAATGAAGCATCAAAAAGGCAATTTAAAATGAATAAAATGACATTATCTTACGTATCCAGTGGTTAACGTTTGCATTACGGTTGCCAGCAGGGAAAGATGAAAAACAAACACCAGGAACACTGAGGACTTGCCAGGCGTGAGTCACAAGAACCAGGATTTTTACACAGATCATCTCATTTGTTTTCCCAGGGCTTGTGTGTCAGGTTCCTTAATTATTGTCTTACTAACGAACAAATTAACTCTAAGGATGCTTAGCTTCTGCTCCCCGGTTAGAAAGTCAAGAGACTTGAACACAACCTGACTTCTGCTGTCCTGCTCCCACGTGTCTTATTACATAAGGTCACAGAACATGATTTTATAAATAGCAGAGCTTCATACAGGAACCACAGGAGCATGGATGGAAATCCCTAGGGGTAAACAAGGATGTCTCTATGACGACCGGATGTGTGTTAGAAACGCGTGTTATATGGGTATGAGAATCTCGCCTCAACTGTAGGTTCCGTGGCGTCACCTTAGAAACTTGAAACTGACCATGACTGTGACATGTGCACAGCCTCGAAGGTAGCAAATGTAACCATTCAGGGTTTTCCCTCTGCAACACCCACACCCCTGGCAGCATGGTTGATGCTCACTGCGGCACTCCAGAGGTTCCCACATTCATTTCTTGTCTCATAATGCACTTTGTCATAGAAAATGATGTCTGGAAGGAGCATAAAATCTCAAACCTCTTCAAAATCCATGTTTAACTACTTGGGAGGTCATTTAAAACCTGAGCTATAAGATTCCAGAATTCTCTGTGGGCTACAGTTCTAATATCCTATGATGTGGCTTTTCTTTCAAAGGAATGACAATTCACAGCCCATACAGCTCTCTGTGTGGAAGTGCTTACATCTCATTGGACATTAGGGAATGCCTACCTTGACTTCTTTATAAATCCTGACACGATTACTTCAACCTCTACCCACATCATGGACCAGTCCCAGGCTTGGAGTCAGTTTCTCTGGGTACCTTCTCCTCCCTCACACTTTGAGGCGCCTTTAATCCTTTCTGAGACCCAGACTTCCAAATTAACCCTTTGCTCCTATCTTGGGCCTGATGAACTACGGCTCACCTTGCCTGGCCTGTTTCCCTCTATCTTCAGGAGCATTGTACTTCAGAGAGACTTTTTCAAAAATCCCTTAGCTTCTGACCATTCCTGGGGTATTCCTACCAAAGCAGTTCCCATGAGACTCAGGGTCCTGAGGCTCGCCACTCAGCTTCTCCTCCTGATTCAGTAATATTTTCTTTTTTATTGTTGGCAAAGAGTGAGCACTCCACACACAGGTAAAAGGCAAGACTAGACATAAACATGAATGTGAAAGCTGGACACCTACGAAATTCCCAGCTGATGTCCTGTGTCTCTTCTCAGTGAGGAATACCAACCTAGGTAACATTCTTAGAGTGCAAACAGAAACGTCTTGGCTTTTTTCTTTTCCTTTTTCTTCTTGGATAGAAACTTGTGTGGAATGAGCAGTCTTGTAAGATAAATAGGAAAGATGCTTCCTCTAGGATTTCAAAATGCAATCACTTTCTTTTCTTTCTTTCTTTTTTTTTTTTAATATTCCAAAAGCAATGGATGAGGTACATTTGTTGCTCACCTGACACAGAGGCTCTAAACACAGACCATAACCTGCCCAGGCATGGCAGATCTGGACCGCTAGCATCCACGACTGCTTGCAATTTAATGAACAGTCATATTCAACAAATCTCATCCCAATGGCCCACCAGTGGTTTTTCGCCCAGACTCCAAGCCCCAAAGAGAGATCTGTCATTGCTTAAATAAATTTTACAGATGTAATAGATAAAGGCAATAAAGAAACCAGAGCTTTTCCTAAAACAAAGTTGACAAAGCAGAAAGCTCCCCCTCCATAATAGGCATGTGCGTTTGAGCCTATCAGGCTGCTTGCGAGTACTGAAGAGAAAGCCACAATGAAGGTTAGGAAGCATGAAATGGCAGCCTCCTTTGCCTTTCAGGGAACGTAAATTTTATTTGCTGGGTGTAAATATTCAAAAGCTGTGGTTCCCACCCCCCTGTGTGAGCAGCAGGAATTGATTTCAAGGAGACACAAAATTATTCAGCTTGTGGCTTGGCAATCTGAAACACGGAGATCATGCATTCACAAGCGCCCACCCCGGACAGACAGTGGGTGCTTTCCTAGTGTGACCAGTGTGACCAGTGACCAAGGGCTTCACGTGCCCTTGGGTAAGTGTACTGCTGCCAGACAGAGTGAGCACAGCCATCACTTGTCTCTGACAAGTGCCTGTGACTTCTGGTAGGTGTTTCCTTCTCAGCCTGCTGGGGACCGTGAAGCCTGATGCTCCAAATAATACAAACACACAAGTTGTTGTTTTATTTTAAATGCCAGGTGGGCAGCCTATTAGGACTCATGTACCCGACCCCCAGTACAGGGGACAGACGCGGGTAAGAATTAGTGTTAAATTCCTGTCCATATTAAGTTAGGTTTGCTATACATGTGTGAGTGTACTTGTTAGTGGGAGCATGTTTGATTGGTTTAACAAAACATGGCCTCTACTACTTCATCAGCTAATTAATTAAACTACTCCGATTGTACGTGTATGCATATTTGAAAATAGAAATAGTAAGTAGATTGAAACTCTGCTATCCAGATGTGATACACAGAACAGAAAAGCTCTGAAAATGACCATTTTTTAAAAATGAAATCTGCCATTCCAAAAAAAAAAAAAAGGCCACAGTAAGAGCCCAGTGCAGATACAGATGCTGACTAAGTCTGGTCAGTGCTGTGGAGACCTCTTTCCAGAAGATTACAGAAACGTAAATTCCTTGTACTTAATCCAATGCCAACTCAAAGGGAACTGCCTGGTGCCTGGCTGTTGGAGAGCTGTGGGGGGGGGAGTGTCAACCTTCTAAAATCACTTCTCCTTGGACTGTGTTCACAGTTCCAGTCATCACAGGAGAGTGTGGAAGTTGGAATAGGAGCAGGAGTGGGAGGAACGTCAATAATTTTCACAGAGCGATGTCCCCAGTCACGGTTTCCTGCAATTTACATATCACGTCGACTCAGAGAACAGCTATATGGGACAATCAGAAGAACAGGGTCCCTGGCACAAACGCTGTTCCGTGCATGTCTCCCACTGTGTCACCCTGACACATGGCTTCTCTCTCACCTCACCTCTGTCCAATAAGTACATAACACATGCTTTAACACTGGCATCATTGTTAGTCCCTGTAACAAGACCTGCAAATTCGAGGAAGCTGAGCCTAGGGAACATGCTGGCTGGCTACTGAAAAGCTCCCTTGACTCCTTCCAGAATAAATGTTACATACAACACTGGTAGGCACTTTTGTTCGTTTAATTTAACGGAGGGCACAAAGTACTGACTCTGTGCTAAGCCCCTTTTCAAAGAATCCTGTGAATATTAATTTACTTAACCCTACAAACAGTCTGAAAGGAGAGTCCTCCCAAAATAAATTAAACAAGTAAATAACAAAGAGCCAAATCATTTTCAAGCACAAAAGCATCTTGGGGAATCTTCCTTGAGAAGGAAACACCTTAAAGGCCCAGAGAGATGAAAGGGTTGGTCTTGGCCCCCAAGACTAATGAGAACAGGGCTGAAACCAGGACAGAGACTACCAGACATCTCCTGTGGTCTTCCCTTCCAGTAGTCCTTTGGCCTTACCTGGCTGTACAGTTGTAGACACCCATCTAGACCTTATAGTGTTTCCTTCTGAGTATGAGCTTTGCTTAGAGCCCAATACAGCGAAGAGGCCTGGCCCACAGCCAAGAGCCCCAGGAATTCCACCCCAGTGAGACTAACACAAGGGATGAAAACTGCTCTGGAGAACAGGAGAGCCAAGAAAAGGTTTCTTGGACTGGGAATGTAGCTCAGCTGGCAGAATGCTTGTCTAGCATACACAAGGCCCGAGATTCCTTCTCCAATACGACATAAGCCAGACAGAGCGCTGGCTGCACAGCTGCAGTTTCACCACTCAGGTGGTCGAAGCAGCAAGATCCAGAGTTCAAAGTCATCCTCAGTTGTACAAATTCAGAGTTGGCCAGGCTACATGAGAAACAATGTCCCAAAAACAAAACAAAACAATCCACAACTTATTTCCAGAAAGAAAGGAAGGGGGAAAAACAAAACAACAACAACAAAAACACGAACAAAGAAACGCCCTGGCTAGTTACCACTCGACTTCTGTGGTAGGAGTCTTCACTAAATTCATATTAAATGTCTTGGCCAAATTAGCAAGGGAATTAAAACTAAAGAGGGTTGTGTTAAATTTATAGCATGTAAACTGATTAAAAATGAGCATGAAGATTATTCATTGCCATAAACACACAACAAAATTCAATTTGTTTAAGGTCACATTTAGAATTTCAGGAAACAAAAGAGAAAGCAACTCAGAGAAAGGACTTTGTGAGTGACCATAACCACAGACACCTCAGGATAAACCGGACAAAGAAGACAAGAAGCCGGTGACACTATTGTTTGATCCCTCCAAATCACAGGAGGAGGCAGGGTTGATTTGACTTATGCCAGGAGACTCTTGCCTACTTCTGCTTTATTTTATCACAACAGCCAGAAAGTAGTTATTGATGGCTGAAAGCTGGTGGTCGCATCCTCAGGGATACACTTTGCATGTATTTCAAAACTAGAAACAGAGGTGTTTTCAGAATGGTGATGAGCCAGTATGCCAGTCTTTTGCTCTTCAGAAGGCCCGGCAGGACACAGCGAAGCTCCCAATGGCCAAGCCAAATGGGAGTGTCAGTACATGTAAGCAGTGTAGGTTTCAAGGCTCCAGCCTGGAGGAACTACAAGGAATGTGAATCTCTTCTCTTGGATGGTGAGTTTGTATTTATTTTAAGTCTAGGCATCTTGAATGCTTCCCCCAAACCCTCCAGATGCTAACAGTCCCATTGGGATCTTATTGAAGATATGAATTGCTAGTTCTATCCACAGGATGTAAGGTGCTCTTAGCTTCACCAGGCTAATGGCCTTCAAAGAAAAAGATACATCATATAAAATAAGATATGCATACCAGAGCTGAACATTTCCAGGAAAGAAACGGGAACCCATGTTTCTTTCCCATACTCTCATTGTGAGGATGAGGTGCCTTTTGCTATTCCCTTTGGTGAGATTTCCTAAGGCACTCTCACAGAGACTGAGGACTTTTAACTGCCTGAGCCCTCTGACAGGAGTATTAGCATAGCAGCGCCACTTGATTTAAGCAGAGAATCATTCCACCATCCACACTAATCTCTTCTGGCTGGAGGCAGAATACCAACAACGGTCTCTCACAGAGGATGACAGGCCCCCAGCCATCCTTTCCTTCATCCACAGGAACTTGGAACTCTTCAAAATATTAATGTAAGCTCACTTAGGAAAACAAGGTCACAGAGAATCTTATACCACAGAAGCTATCTATTCTACTCCCACACAATTTTGAGTGGAATGTATCCATAGCATGGCTATTTTCCTCTGACCCTGCCACACATATACACATGTTTCTGTCAGCGTGTGTGGTGGATACACCAGCACACACACACACGCCATGGGAGCATGTTTTGTTTCATCACTCTCTCCACCTTATTCCCAAAAGACAGGGTCTTTCACTGAGCGTGGAGCTAAGGTGGCAGCCAAGCCAACGTGATCCTTCTGTTTCTGCCCCGCACAGTGCTGGGGTTTCAGGTGATTGTACCCAAATTCCGAAGCTTTAAAAAAAAATTATCAATTTGTGTGTTTAGAGAGAGAGAGGGAGTATGTGTGTGTGTAGATGGGCTCCTGCTCCAGCACACAAGGTCAGAGGACGTGAGGGAGGAATTTGTCTCCTTCTATCATGTTGGTTCTAAGGATGGAACTCTGGTCCTCAGGTTTCATGGCAAAGTCCTTTACCCACAGAGTGATCTCATGCTTTCATGCCCAACTCTCTTATGAATATGCTAAGGTTGGAATTTCAGATCTTTGTATTTGGGCAGTAAATGTTCTTAGACAGATCAAGGTGAGTGATAAACTAACCCTGAGACAAAACGATAGCACTACTTGCTTTCCACACTTGCAATTGGGCACGGTACCTCGACCAAATGCCTGTCTGGAAAGGTGAGTGTGCCCCGCAGGTACACCATGCACACCGATTCAGCCCCCTGAGAATTTGTCAAAGATCGTTCCGTTAAAGAGGACAGAAGAGAAAGAGGGGAAGAGAATCAAACAAGCTTGCCTTTTGTACCCGGTTCTACCACAGAAACCTCTTGTTGAGTGCTTCAGAAGACGTGCCAACGTGGCAGCTGATGAGTCAGATCTCCACGTCCTTTCCAGAAAGCTGCTTTCACTGACCATACATTCAATGCTGCTGTATTGCTCTCAGAAAACTTTCTACCCCTCCCCTACCTCTCTGGAAATTTGGTAACCATAGATTCTGTATCCTGCTGAGGCTTGATATGTAGAGCTGTATTCTACCTGCTATTAAGCTGCTGATAGCAGTGTTTCTGTTGCAATTTATGAGCAATGTCAGCTGAAGGCAGAGAGTATTGTACACAGTATATTTTCCCAGCTGGAGATCTCCGTGAATGGAAAGCAAAAACATGAATACACATGCAATGCAGGCTTGAGGGAATAAAAAGGCAGGGGGAAAAGTCTGCAGAGGCTAAAATCAGGTGGGTGGTCTTGATTATAAACCAAGTGGATAATAAAGTATTCAGAACAAGTGTCAGCTAAATAGTCAGGAAATAGATCCATAATACAAGCAAAGTCCCAGAAAAGTCTCTATCTTATTTGTACCTTGCCAACCTAATTCCTAGATGTGCCAAGACTCACCTTCCTGCTTGGGATTTTAAATAGCTTATCATAGCCAATGGTCACTTGAAACCACACACACACACCACACCACACACACACACACACACACACACACACACACACACACACACACAC
>NW_026596040.1:16258894-16337567 GCF_907164565.1 Psammomys obesus
CACACACACACACACACACACACACACACACACACACACACACACACCATGCTACATCAGGTTTCCAAGAGCTTCCTCAGCAGGCAGCAGTTCTGCCAAGCCCACACTCTTCCTCAAACGGCAAATTGTTTTTAACGAGAAATATTTTACATGGAGAGAGAAATGGAGTTCTTTATGTGGTTAGGAAATGGATGCCCTATATTGTCCAACTGTCCATGGACTTAAAAAAAAAAGTCATGAAATATATAGAGAAACCACCAGTTCTCAAAAAACCAGTTCTACAGAAAAAGCACAAATCAGGAGTCAAGAAACTTGATAGACAAAATCACTAGAAAGTCATTCTTTCCCTAAAAACCCTACTGAGAAACACAACAGAAAATATTTCCAGAGATCTAGTTAAATAAAAGTCATTTAACTTTTAGCTGAATAAAGTGTAGAATGATTACCTGGGTAGTTGGTTTTCAATTCTGCCGTATATCATAGTTATGAGGATTTGTTTTTCTAACCATCATGCTATAGTCTGATCCTGAAATAGCATGGTTCAGTTTATCTGAGTTCCAGGCCAGCTTTTAAAAGACATGAGTCTAATGTGGGCAGGGCTGAAAATCACTTGCCTCAGTTCTTCCCTTGGAATCATGGATCTCTAAAGAACTGCCAAGGGAATCTAACTGAAAAAAAAATGCATAATGAATAATTATAAAATGAAAAGGGATTATTCACTTTTTTTTTAACTGGACCATAAACATTTTAGCAATGTGTAACACTAACACAGATCTTCAATCTGTCTTTTTAACCTAAATTTTGGTGGTTTTGATTCAGAAAAAACTCAACTCATCGTACCAACAAAATAAAATAAAAATACTGAATCTATGAAGTCTATCAAGCTCAGAGCTAAATCATGAGGGGAAGTAATTACCATTTAAATATGCAACATGACATTCTTTGAAGGAATATTCTTTTGATGTTACGGCTCACTCAAACACCAAAAGCCCAAAAATCTCAGATTCTAACATTGTTCAGAAGAAGTCTAACAAAGTTCAGAAGAACTTTAGACTCTAGAAGTCTAAAGTCTAAAGACATTGTGGGTCTTTGAGTATCTCTACAAAGCAAAAGTCACGAAAATGAAATAAAGCAAAACACAAAACAGAAAAACCCCTAATTAAAAAACACATATGTATCCTGAAACCTCTTTCTGCAAAGAAGTATGAACCCAGTTGTAGTCAGCACATGGTTTTAACAGCAAGGTGTTACTAAATAACTGTAGACTCTCTAAGAAAAGCCAAGAAGAAAAGGGGACACAATGGATAGATAACTGTCCTGACTCTTATCTTGGAGGACCTACAGTCAGGCAGACTGAGCCCCTACATTTAAGTTTCTGAAGACTACCCTCTACTAAAGAAAATCTTACTGTAATAACCATGACTCCCAGCACACTTCAGCATCAGAAGGCTGATAATCCTTTCAGATTCAGCATAAAGCTAGGAATGCTTGCTGTTCAACTTGGTTCCTTAGCACACACCAAGGGAACTGTCTTTGCCACAGATTGGAGATCTCTTATACATGATCAGAATTTCAGGACAGTGCCATGCCTGTAGATGGAAGAAAGATAGATTTCACACTAACTTAACAAGTTGGTGGATTAAAAATGAATTTTACATTGTACAGTCACTTTCATAGATAGCCCTCAATCACAAGACATTGCAATACTTTTAAATTCTTTCCTAGCTGCTTACACATCAGGCAAATAAAGTCATTTAATAAATTCTATTGAATACTCTTGACTTTTCATCTTTGCTTTTTGTTCGCTTATTTTGTTCTCTTTCTGTGTGTGTGTGTGTGTGTGTGTGTGTGTGTTTGTGTGTGTGTGTGTGTGTAGATGCTCACAAGTATGCAGGTGCATGAATATGCGTTGTATGTGATCATGGAACCCCTAAGTTGACATCTGGCGTCTTCCTCAATTCTGAATAGCCATACAGTTTGGCGGGAGGTTTTCCTCTGTTTCCCAAGTGCTGCTGGAATTGAGGGGCCCTCCATGCCTCCAAGGATGTAAACTGCTGTCCTCATAAGTACATGGCAAGTGCTCTATCCCCTGACCCATTTCACCTGGGTGTGTGTGTTAGTCTTTGCGTATCGCTACAAAGCAAACGTCACGAAAATGAAATAAAGCAAAACACAAAACAGAAAAACCCCTAATTAAAAAAAAAAAGACAACAGGAAGAGAGAGGAGGGAGAACCCTCAAATGTAATGAGTCTTTTCATCAGTTTTGGCTTTAATTACCTGTGATAGCTGTACTCTTTATAATACAGCTGAGAATTTCCCATATTCTTATGATCAAATGCTTATCTCCAAATAGGCTGTTTATTTCAAGAATTTACGTAGCATGTAGTTTATGATCATATAACTACAGAAAGAAATCATAATTGTTCCTTGAAATCACATAATTGACACCTTTTGCGGCTTTTCTACATTTTCCCTAAATATCAAAGTCTTTAATCTTAATCATTCAAAAGAAAACATGTATCTACAGAGCAGGTAAATTATGAAACAATTTGCTCATAACTACAATATAGTAAGGAGGTCTTCACATTTGCATTACTAAGTTACACACACATATAGGGAGAGAGAGAGAGAGAGAGAGAGAGAGAGAGAGGGAGGACCTGGAATTCCTACCATTTCTCTATGGATAAAGATCAGTGTCCAGGAATATGCATGACTGAAAGCATTACGAGTAAACTGTACTGACAGGTGACATCAGGAATGGGGACATTCTCTATCTCTGTCACTGAAACCTGTGTCTGAGTGTTAGTGACTCAGAAACTGCTGTACATTAGGACTTTGTTAGACTCTCAACCACGGACTAGGGCAGGATGCTAAGCATCTGCATATTTTAATACCTACGTGATTCAACAGAAAAAGTGCATTAATGAAGTGACACCCTGGCCTTGATGAGTAGTTGTCACCTCTGACTGTTCATGTTACCTGAGTAACATGCAGGAATTTACAAGCTAACAGCAATAACTTAAAAATAAATGAAGAGAAAAGAAGAAGAAATACATCACTCTGTGTTAAACCAAGTGAACACAAATATTTGGTTTAGAAACCTGAACCAAACTTTAAAAAGCATATATATTTTTTTAAGGTCTTAAAGTGGTATGAATGGGAAATTCAGATTGAGAAGAACATAGTGGATTTTAAGGTTAATAAAACACACTTAACAATTTATTACACTTAGCCAAACTTACTTTCTCTGCAAAGCAGAAGACTATGACCTGCCAAATACAATACACTTAAAAAGCAAAACCGCTTCTCCTAAATGGAAACTGAGCTCATCTGGTCAGATACATAATCTACTAAGGCCAAAACACAGGAGATTTTCCACAAATATTCCATCAACATGGGTGATATTTATAGAACTCAGAATACCTTAAATGTTGAAAAGAAAATACATCTCTCATTGGCTAAAGGCATAAATTATCCTAAAGTGTCCAGATACTACATGTTTAAAATTCACTTGAAGGGAACGACTGGAAGGAAGACATCCTCCAGAACCTTCAAACCTGACCCTTCCTTCTATCTTTGAAGAATGTAATTTTCCCATAGATGAGGTCTACAACAGGTTCAACATAAAAGCCTTCCTCAATAGCTTGTGTGCCATCCTACAGTTTACACCACAGCTTTCCCATTTTGTTTCAAAGCCTTATTTTTAATCTATTACCATTTACTATTTAAATCCTTAACCCCACTTTATAGATAAAACAAAGACTGCAGGAGTTTAATGGTTTAGTTACATATCTCTTGTCCCTGCTAAGATTCACTTCTATGAGACCAAAGCCTTTCCTTTAGAAATATCCTCAGTCTATCTGTTATTTAGGTAAAAGTAATTTCCTAAGCCCATTTTGCTAAGCATGAGAGTCTTGAAAAAAAATTTGACAGGGGTTTGGGAAGGGATAGGAGAAAAGCCCTTTTTGGGGATAGCAGTCAAGGAATGCTTTATTGAGGAAATAATATTTGAGCCAAGAGCTGTAAGTCATGGGGCAGAAGAAGGTCAGCAAAAGAGAGGCTGCAAAAGCCAAGCAATGCCATCAAAATGTCTCTGGTGAATGCCACTCAAGAGATGTGAGCAGAAGGGGCAGATGAATAAATGTTCTGTAGACCTTAGCAGAGGTGGAAGTAGCACTGCTTTTCCCCCCTCTACTATCCTTTTCATCTTAAAATTCCACTTGACTTCCCAAGCTGTGGTCTGAGCAAACACTAAGGCAATGCATGTTGCAGCAACAATGGCTTTTTAATCGGGATGGCTGCAAAGAGGAGGGCGCCCATACTGTGCTACCCTTCCACTGCTGTGTAAACACACGCCCCTCTTTGAAGTATGTAATAAGTGATTGTTTCATAATCTGTAATAGCTGAAATACTTGGTGATGTACCCCCTTAGGCAAACAAGCCTTAAGGAAAAAATAGCAACGTACTGTTTGAAAGAGATTGGTTTGTTTAAACACAAGCTTGGAAACTAAAAGGCGGCATTTGAAACAACAAAAAGTCCAAAAGTCCATGGGCACAAGAAAGGAAAAACTAGTAAGGATGCATTCAGTTGGTCTGATAGTGCAGTTATGATGAGCTCCAGCTTAGTGCTAAGTGAAAAGAGTAAGCCCAGGAAAAACCCTGTATATGATTCTGAGTAAGAAAAGCTGAGCAGTCTCTTATGTAGGAGTTCAGAGGTCTATGATAAAATATGGAAACAAGCCCCACAAACTTCAGAATAGAAAGACAGACTGCACAAGGCTCACCCAGAAGTTTCAAAGGTCAGAAACTCAAAAGTTCTTTTCTTAACCCTTTGTAGGAAGGTGAATATTTGTTTTCATGTTGTTCTTTATAAGTGATGCATATCTGAGTATTTTACATATACTCAGAATTAATAATCAAAACAAGATTTTAGATTCTTCCTTTAGCAAAAATCCAGATCTTGACACAAATGGCACTTCTGCTTATTCCATGCACCAAAATCTCTTTTTTTAAACCTTATAGACATCCTTCTTGCATTTACTCTGTTTTAGTGAACACAGTGTTAAGAATAGGAAAAGCACTCCTACTCTCTGAAATGAAAAGAACATTCAGAATCTATCTATCTATCTATCTATCTATCTATCTATCTATCTATCTATCTATCTATCTATCTATTCATTCATTCAGTTAGTTAAGGCAGGGCCTTACTATGTAGCTATAGCTGTCCTAGAACTCAGTGCATAGCCCAGGCTGGCCTTGAACTCAGAGCTCCTCCTGCCTCTGCCTCCTAATTGATTTGATTAAAGGAGGTGCCCCTACACCCATTTGCATAGTCATCTTTTACAGAGCAACCGATGGTGTCCTGAGCGAATTGAAGTGTAACATAGTAAGGGTCTTCGAGGAACACTGCCGCTACATTCATTTACAACAGTGTGTTTACAGGAAACTGAAGACTAATTTTCTCAAGGCTCATAGGCAAGTACTTCCAAAAAATAATAAAAGAATAATAAAACCATTATATATCCATGCAAATGAAAATTCACAGAAGAGTGGCAGGCAGCCAAGCCAACTATTTCAGGTCTGCTGTCCCATCTGCTTGGCCTGTTAACCGTCGGAAAATACAAGCAAATCACTTCTTCTGCAACTAATTCACAATAGGGTTCCTAAAAACCAGACTCCAGGATGGAACTCTAATACGACCAAACAGCAAGCCTTGCAGCAATTCAGAGGCAGAAGCTGGCTCAAATGCCTCTTTGGTGGACCTGGAGCACAAGCACAAGCATCCTTGTCTGTACTCTGGAAGGCCCACAGCCAGGAAACCCTCAGACATCAGGAAGCAGCTCTCTGCCTTGATTCCTCTTTGCCTATGAATGCAAACGCATTCTCTTTCCGCTAGACTTTATTAGCCCTGATATGTGGTAATTAATTTACTGCAGGCTCTTAATTCATAAATGGATCAAATAAAGCTTTCCATGGCTTTTGGCAGCCACCCCTTCCTAAATTATGGTGACTAGAGTTGGTTCAAATGCTGCTTATAAGCCAGGCCTTTCAGCCTGTAAACTTCAATTAGGGAGCTTTTAGCTTATTGTGTGTGTTAAACCTTCAAAGAAGGAATTATCCATGCATTTTCCATCCCCAAAAAAAGAAAAGAGAAAGAAAGGAAGGAAAGTTGGCAATGAAGCAATTCCTAGAATGCTGATCCAGGAGTTACCAAGAAGTTAAAAACCTTTATCCTCAATACTCAAAGGCCTGCACATAGTGGAGGAGAAAGCCTAGTAAAGTATAATACATTAAAATTAATAAGGAAAGCAACTACCAACAAAGGTTTTTGGGCAAGCAAACACAAACAAACAAACAAACAAACAAACAAACAAAAAAACTCCTAGTTGAGTTTTGTCCTCTGTATTCCCTTGCTCAATGCCACCAACAGTTAAGTATATTCTAGACTGGACTTGGGACTTAAAACTGGCAACCAGGGATGGCAGCTGAAACTGGTATCAGCACTACCAGAACTGGCACTAAAACCTTTCTTTTTTAAGACATGGTCTCATGTATCCTAGGCTTGCCCTGCTCTCACAATGAAGCTGAGGATGACTCTGAACGCCGGCTACACCTGTTTCTATCCCCTGAGCACTGGCATTACCAACATGTACCGCCATGGCCAGTGTATGAGTGGATAACCAGCATGCACTACCATGCCCAGTTTATGGGTTCTGAGACTTGAACTCAGGGCTCCGGGCATGCTAAGGCAAGTAGTTTACCAACCAGCCTCATGTCTCATGTGTATATCTTGACTGGATGGCCATGCTTAGCTTAGGTCAGCTAACAACTTACGGAAGGAGTGTACCTAACTAGCAGGTCAGCTGATGTGCATGTTTTCTCTTTGCTGTCTACTTCTCCCAAGCTGGAGACAGCTCTGCTCAGGGGTGGGGGCCAAAGCCTTTCCCTCTGACTTGCCCCTTAACAGCAGACTGGCCTCCAGTTCTCCTTTCTGTGGCCAGGCTGTGTTTGTCCCAAGTTATAAATAACATGAGTGCATCTTCCCCAAAAAACATTAATTCAGAAATGTTCTGTGTAATGAGCCCTCATGTCTACCAGTAAGAGAAGCATTTGGTCCTACCATTCTGTAAACACTTTAGCCTTCCCTGGAGCCGGGCAACAAGCTTGGATGAATGAAGAGGAAAAGAATTCCCCTTTACACCCGACTGCCAGGGAGGCCAAGGCTCTAAATCTCCTTGAAGCTGAAAACAAATTAGCAGCTTTGCCTGTACTGCCTTGACCATGTTAAAAGAGGCTTCTCTTCATTCCAGCATTATAAGCCTTGCTCCTCACTGATAACACTTTTAAGGATATAAAAACATTTCCCTCCGCTTACTGCCTGTCACCTCATTGGCTTGACTGGTAGGATAGCAAGAGTCTTGAGCTTAACACAACACAACCCATGCCAGCACAGATTTGAACAGGGTGGAAGAGAGGCCTGGGAAGAAAAATCAGATTTAATCACCACCTGGTACGTTGAAGAATAAAGTCTTGGGATAATATTCATCTTCGTAGACAATCTTGGGACTGAGGCCTGACCGCATGCTCTGCATTGGTGAAAGAGACAGACATCTTTGCCTCAGAGACATCAATGCGATGTTCCTATCATTCTTGGTCTGTATGCTCAAAAAATAAAGGCAGGTACCATGTACTGAAGTGGGTAGACTAACCCAAACAGGGCATTTCTAGACAAATAACGATACTTGTAAATACTATGAACAGTTATGTATGCGAAGTCTCTCAGAGACACTCCTAACACACCCTGCCTAAGTGTGTTTTTACTACTTTATACAACAGCGGGAGCTTGGATTTCTTCAACACATCTTTTCCTTGGAGAAAGAAAGTATCTATGAAAGCCACCTCAACTACAGCGTCATGGAAGTTCCACAAAGAAGGAAGTAAGAGTATTACAACAAATACTGAAAAGAGTTTTGGGAAAATAAGACAAATATCAGTGGTGTGGGAAACTCTTCTTGCTAAACAAAAATAGAAAGAGCGGAGCTTTGACCAAAATAATGATTGGCAGAGACCCACAGGGAGGTAGGCAGGGCAAGGGATGCAGAAAATGCATTCAAAAGCCACTAATCTTGCTTTAGATAACCAATAACCAAACAACAACAACAATGAAGTTTGCTGGCATTAGAAGTTTCGTTTCCTGTTTTAAGTTCCCAAACTTAGACTCTGTATGAGAACAAGACACTACGGAGGCCGCATTTGTGGGGATAACTAAGCCTGACAATTTTTAACAACAGACAGACCATAACCCCAGCACATGGGGGTCTGAAGCACCAGGACCCCAAGATCCAGGTCATTCTGGGATATGTGGAAAGGCTTCAGCTTCAAAAAAATAATAACAATCTTGGAAAAACTGATTGCCCTATGTAATTGATTATTATGGTAGCACATTCCATATCTGAAATGATCTCATGGTGGCTACCAGAAATTCTCAGCTAAAGAACTTAGGGCTCTCTAAGAAATATATATATATATATTTCATTTATAATATGGAGATAACATTATATTCACTTAAAAAAAAAAGGTTGGGAAGATTAAGCTAAATTTGCATAATGGAGAGAACACCTTCAGACTTTGGTTTCCTAAAATTAGCAGCAAGAAAGAGGTCAGTCAAGAAAGTAGAAGAAGCTTTCCTTGGGAAACTGATAAAAGCAGACTAAAGTTATTAGGTAAACCACAGCTCAGGGAAACTCTGGAAATGACCCATCTTAAATTCTTTTATTCTATCATTGAGTACCAGAAAGGTCTGCTCCTTAGGAGTTAGGAGCAGACAGCCAAGGACCCACAGACATTTGAGGAGTGTCAGCATTGTGAAATGGAAAGCCCAAATTAGATACAATCAAAAGAGAAATAAATTAAAAATAATGCTGAGAAGAAAATAAAAAAGGAAAAAAAGTATTTTCAGAGAAACAAGAAGAGAGTTATTCATGAAACTAGAATAGAAGGCTTAAAGAAACAATTCTATTTTTTTAAGCTTTTAGAAATGAAAGATACATGAGAACAGATTTGTCAGTGAAAAAACAATGATAAATTTGGGGGAAAGTCTGCTGAAAGCAGAATATACATAAATACCTATAAACCAGAGTTTTGAGAAAGAAGGAAAAAAGGAGATTGTAACAGGAGGTTTAAATAAAAGGTCTAAAATGAGACGTGAAATGTAAATCATAGCCACTCCAAGGCAGTCTGTCTACACAGTCTTTAAAAGAACTGGATTCCAGGCAAAGGACCAAGCTTAACACAACAGATTTTAGAGGGATTCTGGATGTCAACGCGATATGTCAGAATACTCTAGACAAAGAAAAGATGAAGGCTTAAGGAACAAGACAAGGATCAAATACAAGAGCTAAAGTTGGGGTGGCATTACACATCCCAACACAACACAGGGCAGTGATGTATGAACTTCAAAGGCCTGAGGTCAGGCAACTTCCAATCGGCTCTTCAATGACCACAGTATGAAGACAGAAAGAATACATTTTCAGGATTTCATAAATTTCATTTTCCACGAACCCTAAAGGAAGGTGGACTCCCCCCCAAATTAAGGGAAGGCCAGGAGAAAAGGGAATCCAACAAAAAGGGGGACAGTATCTTTAGCACGGTGTAAAATAGCAACCTCAGGTTTTTATAGCCATGAATCATGCCTATGTAATCAGTGCAGACTGGAGCAGGTCAGAAGACTGGGAAAAGCTAGACCAACATGTAAACTGTATGGGATACTTGATGCCTTTCAATGTAATGAGAGGCAATTTAATTCTGGCAGAATAATGCATGGTGAATTAATGATGGGCTCAGAGAATACTAAGCAAACAAAAGTCAAATATTAACTCCAGGGAGAAAGGTGGATGAGAAAGAAAGGTAATCACGGGACACTGCTGTGCTGTGGGTAGTATATTCATAACCATAACAATGTAAACATTGAATGTTTATCCAACAGAAAACTACTTGTGGTAGGCAGCTTCTATCACGGTCCCTGTTCCTCTGCTTCTTAGTATTCACAGTCTGCTTGAAGTGACTACAGCTAAAGAGCTAACATGTCTCACATTAAGTTATACATAAGGATGGATTCTATTTAGTACCATCTATCAATTTATCTGTCTAATCTATCATCTATCCATCCATCTGTCTGTCTGTCTAATCTATCATCTATCCATCTATCACTCTATAGATCTACCTACCTACCTACCTACCTACCTACCTACCTATCTGTCCAGCTATCTAGCTGTCTGTTGATTGTACCTAGCTGTCTGTCTATCTTGGTGAAGAAGCAAGCTGAAGTGCTGTGAGTGGTTCTGTAGAAAGGACCATGCTGAAGCCTTTGGCTTAATAGCCCACAACAGATTAAAGCTTGCCAATAACCACATAAGTTAGCTCAAAAGAGAGCCCTTCAGGTTCAGCCAAGTTTTCAGCCAACAGCAACCCTGGCCACAGTCTGACAGAAACCTCTGGAGACAGCTTGGTCTGAAGCAAACAGCTAAGTTACTTTCACATTCCTGACCCAAGGAAACTGTGACATGATAGATGTTTGTTATTCCAAGGCTCTGAGCTTTAGAATAATTTGTCAAACAGCAATAGAGACCTCATAACTCATAATTATATTAGGAGTACGGGTGGAGTAAAATATATTTGTGTTGGAGGGAAAAGAGAGGTTAGTCATTGTGTTTCCAAATAAGAAGGTCTGTGAAACATCTAAATCAGAAAAGGAAAATTAAGAAATATTTACTCAAAAAGAAAAAGAAAAAAGAAAAAAGAAAATGTCACTTAATGTCACAGTAGTTAGTTTGTCTCTGAAGAACAGAAACTGGGTGAAAAGAAAACAGGAATATGAAATTATTACTTTTTTTTTTATCGACCTAAGAGAAATCTGTCACCTTTATAAGTGTGTGTGTGTAACTTGAATAAAATGAAGCTGCACTCACATGTTCATATGTTAATTCTCCTGCATCTAATCACATCTCTGTTTCACAGTGGTGCTTGCACACATTCATTAGGCCTCAGGACATGCTGGTGAAGCTGTGCTGGCCCAGAACTTAGTTTGTCAGATGAAAACTTCAATGAGCCCTTCCACAAAGGGAGTGAGCTACAGGAGTCACTTTACCTACAGAAGTGCTAACGGATCGCCATATGCTTTGAGTAAATGAAGAGTCCTAGAAATGCCAGTTCATGAAGACTCAACTCAAGCCCACCCATTCAACAGAATTTGACACTGGCTCAGAGGGTCTTTGAGAATAACATCATCAGAGTGAGCTGCTAAGCATTCTCTGAAGAACCCCCTTCAAGTCTGGCATTACATTGGCATGAACACCCAAGATCATTACACTCCTTTGCTACTAGAACTTCAGGTATCTCCAGAGAGGGTCATACACTCAAGCCCACTCCATTTCACACCTCAGGAAAGCCAGTCCCGGGCCAAACAGAAAACAGCTAATGATGAGAAGTGAGACTGTAGCCCAATGCTAGCATTTTCTGTTTCCCTCTGTGTAGCTCTCTCTCTCTCTTTTGTGTCTACCTCAGGCTAGACTTAAACTCACAATCTTCAGATGACCCAGGCTAGTGTCAAACTCAAGGCAATCCTCTGGCCTCAGCCTCTCCAAATGCTGAGGTTATAGGTGTGAGTCCCCACACCATCCTTTAAAAACAATTTATTATCTTCACCAATGCAGCAATTCTGCTTCCTTAGTTTTAGCTTGTTGTTTCTGTTTGTCACTTTGCTTTAATTTTTTTCCCTTCTAGGTTTAGCTACCCATCTTTTCTCAAAAAGTGTGTGTCTTGGAGTGTCAGGACTCCTTTACTAAGATCTCTTAAGGATTCTACCACAGTGTATTGTTTTTCCCAAAAATACACTAGAGAGATAATAGAATACTACAGACAATGAAAACAAAGAATTTTTAATCCAAAATGTTATAGATATTTTCTGAGCTATGGAATCATGACCCTTTATTATTAGAAGATACAGCATTTTATTTAAAGTATAAAATGCTCTTTCGGCATGGTTATCACAGGGGACGAAGGCCCAGAACTTGTAGCTATTTATTTCTGCCTTCTTAGTCACACTTAAAAAAAAAAATGATAAGACAGAAGAGACTGACAGAGAGAGACACAGAGAAAGAGAGAGAGAAGTTGACATGCAGTGGGAAAGGTTCTGGCTGTCTTGGATGGATTTCTGTTTTCATTTTGCACTCTAATCAATGTGATTATGCTTAGCAACAGAACCAGGCGCTCCTGCTACCCTTTCATCATTTCTCATTAATGACCAGAAGGAAATACAAGAGCGAGTGACATCAAACACTGAACCATAACAAGTTGGGCTGCCAGAATTCAAAGCCGAAGAACACAAAATCAGTCTCCCTGACAATCTCTTCTGCAAACTGCTCCTTCTTTACAAAATACACCTATGGTCTTCCCCCAGTGTGCAGAGGACCGCCTAGCTCTTGCCCCACACCCTCCAGAGATCAAGTAAAATGTAAAGAGTGATTCTACTAATCAGGGTGGTCAGGAGAAGTGGCACCCCAGAGGGGAACTGTAATTCTGTGTGAAACTGGGCTCCAGGGCATCAGGTTCAGCTGCCAGGTTGAATCTTCAGGAGTCCTATATGGTACAGCCCACCCTCTCCCAGAACTCTGAAGTGGGTATAGGTGAGCAAGAAGGACAAGTAGATCCCTTCCAAACCATCACTAAAGCCCCAGAACTTTGTGCCTCTAAATTCTCTTTGGATCCTGTCTTGACTGTACAACAGGTCATAATTTCCCCATACAGCTTTATTTTCTTCAGTGAGAGAAAATAAAGATGGTGATGTTAAATCCATCCCAAAGCTTAACAATTACATCTAACACATGATATGCTTCATTGAAATTCCATCCTTAGAAAACCTGCTGCTTGCAAGAAACAGCAGGCTGGGGGGGGGGGGGGGGCTGGCCCAGCTGACGATATTTATTTCAAAAAGATAGCTAATCCACAAGCCAGACGTAAAATGAGATATCCTGGAGTGTATATGCTTGGGGATGTTCGAGTACCTGACTGGGGGTTTGAGGCAAAGCTCTTCTAAGTCACTGAGGATTCATGTCAGTCAATATAACTTAAAGTAGCTCACAACATTCTGCTTCTTAGAAAATGGACCCCTTATTTTCCAAGTCCCACTAGGCTTATCTGTCCCACTATCAAATTTAAAACTGGAAACAACAAGAAAAACACCTTCCCTAGAGGATGTATTGCCTTTCAGTCTTCCTACCAAGCAGGGGACTGCCGAGAGTTCAAGGTGGCTCTGGCCCTTTCCTGTGAAGAGGCTCCTCAGTCTGCACTCGAATACTCAGATGTCTAGCAAAAGCAGACACCTCTCACACAATCATCTTAGTGACAGGTTCAGAGTACAGCAAGCCAAGACAGCCGATTCTCTTCTGGTTCCGCCCAGGTGCGTCTCTACCCCCATACATCTGTCAGGGCGAGAAACCATTCCATACACACACAGGAGTGGGGCCTGCAAGAAGAAAGTCTTCACGAGCTGTCTGGAACAGCTTTCAAATTCGGGGAAGTGACCGTGTCTCTTCGGGAAGCTGAGGAACACGGAGGAAAAGAGCCTTTGTTAGGGCTCGTTAAACAAGTTGCCCTCCGCCGCCGCTCCAGTAAAGTGAGACATGCGCAGTGTTCCCAGCCAGCTCTTTTGACTTGAGTGCCTTCGAAAGTTGTCTGTCAATGTAGATATCAAGAAGACAGCTACATGGCAAAACACAGCCTGCAGATGTACATGGGCGTCTCCGAGGAGCTGGCAGGATCCAAGCCTCCCGCCAGCCGAGGAGAACATGTAAGCGCTCCCTCTCCGAGGACAGGAAAGCTGATGGTTGTTTTTATTTTTCTTGTTATGAAGCACATAGCTGAAAACTACATTTGGGGTATTCTGTAAAAATATTTAGTGAATATTAAATTTAAAAAAACATTTCTCTCTACCAGCCAAACTGAGTTCCCATGTTTTGGCCAAAACCTACAGACAGAAAAGTGTTTATTTGCTTTTTGGCAGTTTTTAAAAACTAGTTATATTCATCATGTGCTCACAACCAGGGAAGGCTAATTACTTTAGTTAGGAACCAGAGATTCTGAAAAAATAGCGTCAATAGTCAGTCACTTCATGTAGATGTTCTGCGACTCTATTAGAATAGCATTCCCTCCAAGGCTTGGGGACCATCATGGGGTGCGGGGTGGAAAAGTTGTAAGAGCCAGAGATAAGGGAGAAATGGAGCAAGTGTCCCCTCTGGGAATGACAGGGCTAATACGCTCATGAGTGCAACTCTCTGTGACTGCCTGCACCAGACCTGAATGAGATCCATAGTCAACGGTCTAGCAAGGTTGATGTAAGGGCACATGAGCACTCATTCCTACCTGAAAGGCTACTGATGGCTGGGGGTGAGGGTGGGGCACCCATTTTCTTTAAGGGCGTGGCTCCCTAGTGGATGACAATGCTCCAATGGATGCCACACTGGACAGGTGTATGGATGTGGCTCCTAACCTTCCTAACGCTTTAAACCCTTAATAGAGTTCCTCATGTTGTGGTGACTCCCAACCATAAGGTTACTGTAAATTTGCCATGAATTGTAATGTAAATATCTGATATGCATGATGGTCTTAGGTGACCACTATGAAAGAGTCATTAGACACCCAAAGGGGTCATGGCCCATAGGGTGAGAACCGCTGGTTTTAAGCAGTGCAAATTGGACTCAGTGGGTTTCAGAAGAAAAGAGAGGTGGGGAAGGGAAGAGGAGAGGACATGAAGCTGGAAGGAGTGAGTCTGGGAGGAACATTTGGGGGTAAATATAATTAAAAGACATTATATGCATGTATGAAATTATCAAATAATTAACATATACAAAGATTTTTTTAATATTTCATATAAAAAGATTGGGCTTTGTTATGGGAGCCTTCCACACTAAGGACATGAGGCTAATTAGAAGCATAGAGCCTCATGAATGTATGCAAGGTTTCTCATTGCTTTAACAGAGTGCCCAAAGGAAGCCACTTATAAAGGATTAGTTTGTTTTAACTCACTGTTTCGGGGGATTTCAGCCCATCCCACAAGGAGGGCTTGACAGCATTCAGAGCAGTGAGAGCACGTGGCCCCTCACGTAGCAGCCCAACCAGGAAGTAGAGCATTAGATCAAAATTGTGGGCAGGCACAGTCTTCGAAGTCTCATGCCTAGTGGCTCATGTCTGCCAGCTATGTCCCAAAGGTTTTTATCACTTTCCCAAATGGCACCGCCATCTGGGAACCAAGCACTCAAAGTGTGAGCTTGGCAGGGGATTGGCAGATTCAAACCTTAACAATAAGGTGCTCCCCTATCCCTACAAAAGTGTTTTAGGGCACAGATTCAACACCAAATATGTGCTGTGTCAGGTAGAATCGGGAGCCACCTTTTTAATATACAGAGACTGAAATGCCACAAATGTGTCTCGACTATGTATTGAGTTGGGGGGGCTCAATTATGAAAAAATAAATAAATACAAGCGTGCATATGACTACTTAGTTTACTATTCGGTTATAAGAAAATTACCAAATGAGCAATCAGGGTCTTTCGTATCTCACTGCACTTTTTATCTGCCTCTCTCTTGGGTCTCCTGAAGGGGTGAAGTCAGACCCTGCTAGACAGTCTGCAATTGTGCCCATGAGCCTAATTCCTGCAATTTTCTTTGCTGAGAACAGCTATCTGGAATCTGTGATATGCCTTCTCCCATATTACGGCTTATTTTCCCTTTGCCAAGGAAATACCAGCCAAGCTTCTTTTTGAACAGGAAGGCTGGAGAGGGGCATATGGGAGTGCTTTGGTTGACATTACTGTTAAAAAGTACCCTGATAGTACCTGCCAAGAGAGGAGACACTACAAGAGGAGGGACAGGAGGCAGGAAGAGGGGCAAGGCAGGGTGTGGAAGTGCTAGGGAGAATTCTGTACACTGCTTGAATATGCCAAATGACAAACTGTGTTACAGACAGGTTATGACCCTCCAAGGGCTTTCTGTGAATATCCTGTCCTCTCGTCTTCCTGTCTCTGAGGAAACAGAATTGAACAGAGAGAAGTTGGGAAGACAAGACTAAATGGTTGGGATTCAGGGAACTGGATGACTGGATGATGAACTAATATTTCCCCCCTGTGGATTTGAATCTCTGGTGTTTAACAGTGCCTTTTAATTTCCTTCACTTTTTGGGGGTGGGGGTGGGGGTGGGAAGAACAGCAGCAGTACTATAAATGCCACTTTCAACACAAGCAGAGGCCAAAGAAAGCCTTTCTGTGATAGAGAGCAAAGGTCTCTGCTGAGGCAGTCCCAGGTCAGCAGCAAATGCTAAACCCCAGGGCTGAATCCTCTTTGTTATTAAAATGAAGGTGGGTGGAAAGCTGGCTACAGTGAGAAAAGTGTTCATCCTTCCAACCAGGAGGTTCATGCTGTCCAGTCCTTTTGAGGAAGGAGTTAAACCATGAGTAGTAGTATATTACACATGCTTGTTTTTATAGACTTAACAATCCGTTTCTGAAAAAGGTACACCAGCATTGTAATTCCAAAAGTTCAAAACAAGCAACTCCCTTTACATAAACATGTCATCCTATGAACTCACATTCATTTTAAGCTTGAAAGCAATATGACTAAACAATGAAATGTTAATTAATCCAATTATATCTATTCTATAGAATATTCCATGCCAAAGAAAACCTTTCTGAAATGTAGTCTTATGGGGTAACACGGGCTCAAATCCATAATCCTCCTGCTCCTGCCTCTCAAATGCTGAGATCACAGTCAGGCGTCACCATGCCCAGCTTGTAAAATGCTTTAATAAAAGCAGAATAGCTTACACTCTCAAGAGCAAGAACATGTAAGAGCCGGACTATCAGGAAGTCTGCTGTAAGATTGTGTCTCCTAGAAATAAATGGCAGGGAATCGACACTCCAGATACTGCAACAATACGGCTGCCAAAACAAGAGCTGAGTAAGTGCCTATATCTAAACAAACAAAGTACAGGGAGGCTTAGTCTTTTTTTTTTTTTATAATATTAAAATAAATTTGAAATAAAATAAGAATTTTAAGACATAAGATTTTACACACACACACACACACACATACATTTTTGGTTATTAGAGACAGGGTTTTCTTGCCTGTCTCACCCTGGCTGTTTGGATCTCACTCGGCAGACCAGGCTGGCCTTGAACTCAGAGAACTGCCTGCCCCTGCATCCAGAGTCCTAAGATTAAAGGCATGGAACACCATGACAAGCAGGGCAGGCAAGCAGGCAACACTCAACATAGCTATGTAGAACTAATAAGTGATGATGCCAAGCCACAGGGCACCCAAGTCAGTCAATCCCCAAAATCTCGCTAGTAAACAAGTGGGATTTCAAACATATGATCACCAAGATGGTTCAGTAGGTAAAGGTGCTCACCACCAAGGCTGACAACCCAAATTTCATCCCTGAGTCACACACTGTGGAAGAAGAGAACTGACTCATACATGTTGTCTTCTGAACTCCACATGTGCAGCATGGCATGCCTGTGAGCTCACGTGGGCATGGATGCACACACATGCCCACGGGATAAGAATCTTTCACAAAAGGATAAAACACATGTCATTTCCATTAGTATCACCAAACATAAAATAACCGTAACTAAACGTGTACAATATCTACATAAGGAAAACTATAAAATTCAACTAAAACCATCCAAGAATTAAACAAATGAAGATATCACATTTGGAGGACTTGATAAAGTCAAAATGTTAATTCCTCCTACTTCAGTGCAATATACTGGCAGACTTATTCTAACATGTTCACATGTAGATCTCAATGACATCACCTCAAAGATTAAAGTCTATCCTCTATAGCAGCGGTTCTCAACCTTCCTGATGTTGTAAGCCTGTAATACAATTCCTCACTTTGTGGTGACCCCCAACCATGACTTATTTATTTTGCTACTTCCTAACTGTGATTTTGCTACTGTTGTGAATCATGATGTAAATATCTGTTTTTTGATGGTCTTAGATGTGATCCCTGTGAAAGGGTCATTTGAGCCTCCCACCAAGGGTTGAGAAGCACTGTTCTATGACGTAGCTAGAGTGCTCAAGACAGTGTGGTTTTGGTAGAAAAAAAGGCATTCCAGCATAACAGCACACAGGCACAGACACATGCCGCTACAGTGAACTGATCATTGACAAAGGGGCAAAGGCAACAGATGTAGAAAGATGTTATAACAGTTGCATACAAAAACATCTAGACCCGAGCCTAATACCCTTGACTACAATACTCAATATGGACTACAGACCTAATTGAGTGCAAAACCATAAAACTGAAAGATAGCACAGAAGAAAATCTAGGTGAATTTGAAGAGGAGGACAGGGAGGGAGACGAGAGGGAGAAAACCATTGTCAGAGGAAGTTATGAAAAGGCAAGTTATGGACTGGGAGAAAGCATTTGTTGTCTAAAACAGGTAAAGAGTCTTCAAACTCATTAGCAAGAAAATAAACCCATGTTTCAAATCTCCCAACCATCTTCAAAAACACACACAAACCATCATAGAAGACAAATATGGCGAATAAGCCCAGGAAGCAGGTTCGACCTCAGCACCGTCAGGGAACTTCAGCTAAGCTTTTCCTAGAATAACATTTAGAACTTAAGAACACTAAGTGTTAGAGGGTGTAAAGTAACGAGGCCTTTTACTCATGACCCGGGGCAATGTGAACATGGCCCCGACACTTTGCAAAAGCATTTTGATTAGGCATTATTTTTAATAAGCGTGTTATTGAACATTAGTCCACATCTATAAAGTGTGTCTAGTATCTGAGCTCAGCCATTCTGAATGCATAGGAAAATGCTAAGCAAAAAGCAAAACAGTTTAGTGAAATTACGTAAAGCTTCCCCATAGCAAAGGAAACTTTGATACGGAAGAAAGACAGGCAGGGACGGAAGAGAGCTACCGTGAAACATGCATTTGACAAGCAAAGGAAAACACAGGAGCCTTTCGGATCAGTACCAAAAACCTGATGCATCGATTTTTCACAAAACCATCCAAAAAACTTGAGCGTACACTTTATCAAAAAGCATGAACAAACGGCTAACAAGTATACATGAAGAGGTGTCCAACACTACTTAAGCATCCAGAAAATGTATACCAAACCACAGGGCAGTACCATCGCATACCTGCCAGAATGGCAGCTAATTGAGAGATAACATTCACACTTTTGGATACTTAGCCCAAAGCATTAAAATCGGGATCTCAGGTAGGTTTTGCCTTTCCCTCCCCCTTTCCCTTAAAGTATCAAGATGTGGAAATAGTGTCTCTTAATAGAAGAGTGAATAAAGAAAATGAGGAATGGATGTGCATGTGGGATATTATTCAAGTCTAAAGAGAAATCAATCCTGCCATGTGTAAGAGCATGGATGAACGCTGAGAATTTATGCTCGGCGTAATAAGGCTTGAGGGATAATTCTATTCTAGAGACTCTGACACAACACTCTGCTTATAGCTAACAACCTTAAGAAGCTAAGAAATTTTACTGGCACACTAAGAGCCACCCGAGTAGTTAGTATACATTATTAGACATTTTTGCCATGATTCCCAAATGGCCTACATGAGCCCATCCAGAATCCATTTGTGGTCATTTTACAATCAGAAAATGAAAATCGTTTTGAGGATAATGAATGAACTATTACTTTTGTTTATTTGTGTGTATTACTTGTGTAGAGGGGGATGGCCGTCCCAGTTCTGGATGTGGAGGTCAGAGAACAACTGGCAGGAGTAGTTCTCTCCCTCCACCACGTGGATCCTGGGGACTCTCAGGCTCAGAGGCAAGTGCCCCTATCCTCTGAACTAGGGCACCAATCCTGAATAATTTTGATTATACTTTCTTTTTGTTCTGATTAGTCAGATAATGACAAGGTTAAAAATTTAATTAATTTTTTAAAATCCGATTTTCCGATAAATTTTTAAAAATCAACAATAAGGTATTTCTGGAGCTATTTTTCATTGTCTAGACCAAACATAATTCAAAAATAGCATACCTCTGGCTGGAAAGCTCCATGATTTCAGCTTACACAGGTATTTAGCCTGTTGCACTTTGTTCCATGAATTTATTTAACAGTCCACAGCTATGTACACTTGGGATTGTTGTATGCCAGATGTGGGGGATCCAAAAGGAAAGAGCAGGTGACTCACACCTAAGTAATTGCAGGATAGTGGGGCTGGAAAGAACACTGTGTACACATTAACCCAGTTGAAGTTTGAGGACAACTGCCAAAATCAGACTTGTGAACTACAAAGAAACCCTTACCATTTCACACTTCAAATACAGCCTTGAGTTACCACACCACACTTGCTCGAAACCCAGTACCTAGGGAAACACAAGGAAAGCTCTGATAGAAGGAAAGCAGGAATTGAGAAGGAAGAGGTGTTGTGGAGAGCAAGGGTCTCAGAGTATAACTGCAGGGAGTTCAAATTCAGACTCTCCCACTCGCCAGGCGTGCTATCTGGTACAGGTGAACCGAGTTTCACATCTCTATTAGAACAGTGATGGTGAGTGACAGTGAGTTTGTTCTGGCTTAAATGAAATTAGTATCTAGTCAACGTCCAGGTCCAAAGAAAGTGCTTATTGAATCAACCCTTTGTTTTATAGGTTTCCATTAAATCAGCAAAGAATCAAGGAAAGAAACAAAGAAAGGAAGGAAGGAAGGAAGGAAGGAAGGAAGGAAGGAAGGAAGGAAGAGAGAGAGAAAGAAAGAGAGAGAGAGAAAGAAAGAAAGAAAAAAGAAAAGAAAGAAAAGAAAAGAAAGAAAAGAAAAGAAAAGAAAAGAAAAGAAAAGAAAAGAAAAGAAAAGAAAAGAAAAGAAAAGAAAAGAAAAGAAAAGAAAAGAAGTCACTGCAGGAGGACTAAGGTCCTGGCTTTCATTTGGGGTGATGAAAACCTTTTGAAATTAATTATAACTATGGATGCCTAACTCTAAATGCAGTGAAAAACCAATGGATCACACACTTTCAATGAACAGATCACATGTTATGTGAATTATATTTCAATAAAGCTATGAAAATTGTAAGAAAAAAATCAATGACATGCTTCAGTTGATGTGTCCAGATGGGTCAGTAGTTATTCTTTGCAAATAGTGAGATCGTTTCCATCTTGTAATTATAAATGCACTCTTAGTGCAAAGTCAGTGTAGCATTAAGAATCTTTCAAAAATTTTTTTTATAAATTTCTCCTTTTAGGGAAAAAAAGTACATCAGTTATACACACACACACACACACATACCTTATAGGACAACTTTCATCTTTCTCACATCTAAATCCTTAGAAATATTTAAATGCTTGAAGTTCTGTATTCAAATATGAGTTTAGCTTTGAGATAAAGCAACAATAAAAGTTTTAAAATGTCTTTATAAAGTTGGTTCAAGCTGTCCACTTCATTACTTGGTACCCGATGCCCCCACCAAAGGACTGACAGAGATAACCACGGTTTAAATGTTGATCTGAAGCCATGATGCCTACTCCCATTGAAAGCAGTGTCTTATTCACCTTGTGGACAACCTGGAGCTTTCCAACAAAACACACAGGACCAACCCCTCCTTGTAGCCTGTGTGCCCGTGTTACTTCACCAGGACAATGCTAAGCCGCTTCACAGGTCCCGTTGTTATGACATCTCTTTTCTTAAAGATGTTGGATCAGCACAGTGGTTCACACTTGAAATTCCAGGTACTGAGCTGAAGCAGACTTGGTCCTGGGACAACCTAGTAAGACTGTCTCAGAAACAAAACAATAATAACCTTGTTCTCAGAATAGCCAGAGGTAAATAAATGGTTTGTGTTCTGTGAAAGCACTCTCTGCTTTTGGACTTGGGTTTCCTTTCCACATGAATGGAAGATACAACCTTTGGGCTGCTCTGCCACCAGCAATGGTGGCTTTCAAGGGACCAACTGCACGCTCACCGGCAGCCTCCCCGTAAGTTGGGCAAAGAAGGCTATGAAAAAGTTTATGGCCAGTGCACACAGTGGTACTAATTACAATTAAGAGTTCTTTCAGCCCCTCAAAACCTCTGTAGGGTTCTGTTAAGGATCAAGGCTATAATCTTTTCCTTGCCAGGATAGTAAACAACTATTTTATTCATTTTTGACAAATATATGAACTGATAACGTGCTGAACGCTGGTCAGCCACCAGCTATCTTAATGTTTCCTGTGACCGCGTGGGTATCATCGACGGGAGTGCATAATGAAGCATGCGAGTCAACAATGTCATTTCATGCCCCTGTGAGCCACAGACAAATTTATAACAACACAGCTATGGACTTCGACAAACAGTTTCTCACTCAGCAAAGCATTGCACAAACTCTATGCTTAGTCACAGAAAACACGGCGTAAGCCTGGATTAGTATGTAATCTCTTCTCAAATTAATCAAAATTTTAAAAGAAATGTTCTGTTTGAAGTGGTGTGATCAGTGAGTAAACACTGCAGAATAAGAATCGTAATACTGTATTTTAGGCTATCCTCAATTATGCACATCATTTGCCTTTTAATGAGTTATCTTGAAACTCACTACACTGCACATTTATGACTTTGGAGATCCAAGAGAAGTGAGATTTACGAACATCTCAAGTGGTTTTTAAAAAGAGTCATTTATTTCTCCAGTTAATTACCTTTAAAGTAATCATTTCCTAAGTCTCTCCTCCCCCTTGGAAAGCCAAGGCGCAGACCACCAGGTGAAGAAATTCCTATATGGCACTCTCCCCTTCAATGAGATTCTGTCTCATTACAATCATACTCACTGTGCCCCAGGCATTCCACTGGCTCCTAGGAAATCTCCCATTGATGACCTAAGCAAGGTTTGTTTGCTTGCTTGCTTGTTTGTTTGTAGACAAGAGTCTCCCTGGAGCCCAAGCTGGCCTCAGGCTCACCTTCATTCTGTCTGTCTACAGATTGCTGGAACTGCAAGTGAGATAGATCCACTTTCTGTAGCATTTAGGCTGTAGGAACATTACTATTGTTTTCTGGACTGCATAGTTCAGCAGAAACTACAAAGAAATAAACCTGTGGTTCCTGGCTAATTTGAAAACTCAACAGTAAGGTGTCTGCCACCATATTAGGAAGAGTGCTATCAATTGGTTGTTCCTGAAGACTGTCCCTTAAATCCTCTCTGGTTCATCTGGATGTTCAAGGCTCTCGCTTCCATCACTACTAATTGAACAACTATGCTTCCCTGCCATACTTCAGCATTTTGGAGGTCTTCTCAATCACTGGGGAAAGGCAAGTGTCCTTGTCCATTTTATACTTGAGTACTTGAGGCAATAAATGCACATGATCTCCTTAAAAACAAAAAAAAAAAATCAAGAAACCTTGCATAGGACCTAGTGTTCTCCCTTCCCCCTCTTCTCTCCCCTGCCTCCCAATCACTTTTGGAATATTACAACACAGGTCGTTACCGAAACCAGACCAGTGCCCAAATCCATGCCAACTCAGACTGACCCAATGCCTAGGGTCGTCTGATTCTAAAAGCCGTACCTCTCTTGAGTGATTTAATAGCGAGGTGCTGAGAACATCATTGGCAAATGCCAGTTTTTCTGTCAGTGGCTTTAACTCTGTTAACCATTAGGAAACTAAAGGGGAGAGGAATGACAGTTGTGTGAATGGACGGTGGACACAGCTGAACCAAGTTTTCTCTCCCATATGTAGCCACCTACCAAAAAAGTCCCAATAGGAAACATGACTGAGGGGCTGGAGAGCCTGCTCCACAGTTCAGTTCACCGCACCCAACCTCTGGTGGCCTGCAACTCACAGCCACCTATAACTCCAGCTCTGAGGAATCCAGGACTACTTTTGGCTCCCCGGGGGGACCTGCGCGCATATGTACATATCCAGAGATTCACTCACATACGTATATTAAAAATGAACAATAATTGCTGAAAATCCCCCACTTCAATAAAATGAAAAAGGAAACACACTCAAGATTCCTAAAGCCGAGACCAACACATGTATTCTACACAACACGGTGCTCAATTCAGCAACTTTTTTCCCCCCATTTTCTTAAAAGCAAATTTTCAAACAAGCTCTTACAATTTAGGCATATGTGTCCCAAATGTCACAAATGAAATGCTATGGAAATTCCTGCAACAGCTGCTAGTAATTTTGTACAATCCATCACTGCTCCTAAACATTCACCTTAGAGAAGAAAGATCAGAGTAGAATAAGCAAACACCCACATGTAGTAATAGTTTTTCTCTCCTATTAAGCACAGTCTGAAGCCTGCTAATTTTTTCCAGAAGCAACTTTACTGTTAACACTTTATTTCCATGCTCAACTTGGTTCTTGAACAAGCAGAAATTCACGTAAGGGCAGTAACTGGAGAAGCAAAGACAAACTAAAAGAAGCAGACCATAATGAGGGCTTCCAAGAACAGGAGGCAGCTAAATACTTAACCCAATGTCACGTTCCAGTCTCCCTATTCCTCTGTCCTCCAAGAGGTTGCAAAAATATCCAATATCCCCCGAAGACTGTGACTGTGAATTTTTGAAATTCTAGGGTCTGAAAACACGGGGATATAGGACCTCCACACATGTGAATGAACTATCAAATTAAACTTGGGAAAACACTACCCATGATAGAAGCAATGGAGGCATTTGATTGAGCTCAGATGACTTAAATTCCTCAGAGGCAAGAAATTGAGTTTAGCCCTCAAAACTCACTTTATGAGTGGCTGTAGCTCCTCAAACCATCACAGCAAACATCTGCACTGGCAAGGCAGTCCTGAGACTGGCCCCGCACACAGTTGGCTACTTTGCCTGTGAATCTACAGTCCTGAGTCAGTGCAAAGACACCCACAGATATGGCTGGATGGTGGCACAGAAAACCAGCTTTTTCAAATCTGGAGACCATCATGCATGGTGGAATGGTAGGTGGCACCTGCTTGGAATCCCAGCACTCAAAAGGCAGAGGTGAGTGGAACATGAGTTCAGTGCCAGGCTCCAGTACAGAGCAAAGCTTTGTCCCCTATCCCCCCCAAAAGAAATTTTAAGTCAAAAACCATTTTTAGAGGCTAGAATGGAACTGATAAGGCTTTATTTGTATACTTTCAAAACAATGTCTTCAAGCTCTTTAAACACAGAGCCAGAGTCTCAGAATTCTGCTTCAATTCATGCACTTGCTTTGGCTTTTAAGCACAACCCCTCAACTCCTGCCCCTGCACCAAATAACCCACTTTTATTAGAGGCCAAGGCTAAAAGTCAAAACTAAACAGACTTCTAGGCAAGCTGAAAAATAACCCAAACTATCCCAGAAAGCTTGTGGCTAATTTTATAACATCTGCCACCCAGTGAGGCCCCACCTTAGGAAGCCTGTCCTACTCCATCCTTACATCAATAACATCATGACAAGCAGCAAGTCCATTAAGAAACAGGAAGACAGCGACTCAGCTTAGTGAGCCAATTTTCCAAGAAATCTCAATTTCAAGTTCACGGGCATTAAACCCCTATTTTCTCCAACTCTGTTTCCTGTTACTGAAAATCTTTATGTAACTAAATGTGTTGTTCGTCTTGACTCTAGGCAAGAAGATCAGACTGAACCCCTTCTCCGATACTTCTGCTGTACAGAGAGAGCCCTATGGAGCCATACTGTGCAACCTGAGGATGGGGGCCAGGCAGAAACTGGCCTTGGCCTGGGAAATGGGTTCTGAACAAACAGGGAGGAAAGTTTAACTGTGTGTGCTCTCAGATGATCCTTCTCCAGCCCTATATTCTCACAGTACTGTGCCAATTGGCTTTTCAGAGTGGTGACAAACCCAACCTAAAAGTGTGAAGATGGGAAAGGTGGAAAAAAATTTTTTTTCTAAAGTGAAATTAAATTCTGGGTAATTAATTTCTATTTTAAACAAACAAGAACTAACTTCATAGCTGCTATTTTCACTCCCTTTTACTGTATAATTAATTCTTTTGTTCATTACTGGTACCAGCTGCAATCTTTGTTTTTAAATTATTAAGAAACAAATCATACAAGAGTACATATAATGTTATAGTGGGATTCAGAGATTTCTCCAATCTTTGTTCTTTCTTCCTTGAAGCAGTCAGAGCTACTTCTGCCCAGCAATAAACCCCTCACAGGAGCACACGCAAAATTACCTAGCATATATTCTACCTTATTAAGTTGCATCCTCAACTCCCCCTCCCCACCCTTGATTCAGACAAACTCAACTAATGACTGAGTCTCGGTCCATTCTTGTCACTCTCAGCCTTTCTCTGACTCTTCTCATGGACGCCCAGGGGTTTGAGCTGTCATCCATCCCCTTCATGCTTTACCAACAAAGCTTACAGGGGAGAAAGGCTCCCCACGTTCATTTTCTGCTGGGCCTCAGGAAGCAACTGGTGTGTTTCTCCCTTCAACTCCCCGCTCTTCTTATTGTACACAGAGCAGGCTCCTCTCAGTCCCTGGGAGTTGCTTTTCAGTATCTTCTGGCCTGTTAATGATGCATGCTGCTTGAAAACGCTCCACGCCATGTGCTATGAGACATGGCAACCTGATCTGGACCCACTATCTGCATGGCTGGCACTCTGACTTATATTCCCAGTGGTGGTGATAGATGGGTCCAGTTTCCCTGGGCGGTTTTTCCCCGTAATGAGTCGCACTTGCCAAAAGGCTTGATGAGTTAAGGGGCAAGAACGGCTTTGCCTGGGGAAGTAGAAGAGATGACAGGCTCAACTGGGCCTTAAACCTTTAACCTTAGCTTCATTAGCTCTGAGCAACAACCAGCCCTGGCCACACCATGACAATGGCCCTGGCCGTGTAAACAGGGCACAGTTAGATTCAGAAGGTAGATAGATAAATAAAAGATCCCACAACACAGAAACAGACAAATTGACAGTCATACCACAAATAAAATGAACTTGAGCTCTGTCGCCTTGATACCTTTTAGGAGAAAGTTGCTCCTGACCCCACTTCTCACAGATCCTCCATGTATGGAGAAGCATTTTTTTTAAGGCTCTGATGCATCTTTAAGGTACAGGAAGCCAGGAACACGACGGTTAAGCATCATTATTTAACCCAACAGTCAGAGAAGCCTACACACCACCTTTCTGTGCTCTCAGACCACAAAGAAAATAAATCCCCCTCACAGATGGAGAGAGATACACCATGGAGAAGAGGGCAGAGGGAGATAAATAAAAATAAATGATATTTACCTTCTTCTGTTTCATGCCACACGATCCCTTCCAGATTGACACTGGTCCCAGGTTCACAGGGCCCAAGACACTCTGGCTCTGTCACTACTCCAACTTCACACGTATTGACACCCACGGACCGAGTCCGAACCAAAAGCTGTTCGACGGGTGCTGCAATATTGGATGAAGATGGGGAAAAGTAGGAGGGCAGAATCTGAGGTGCGAGACTGCTGGCAATCGGCGGCGGTGGTGCCGGCACTGTAAACAGGGGGTCAACCTGAAAGACAGACAGGCTTACTGCAGGGGTGATGCATTCTGGGAGTTCTCTGTAATGCAATCTGCTTACATCGCTTCTAGAACAGATCATCATTCTACATTCCATTTGCAATTATCACAGGCTCTGAGTGCTTTCATGGTGCCAAAATATAAGCAGAACAGAAATGAGCATTTTGTGTTTTCTAGTCCAAGAAGGTGAGGGGTGCGGGGTAGCGCTAGCTTCCTGAGTGAGAAGCAGGCCTTCTAAAATTCACCGGAAATGTGAATGAAAATGCTTTGTAACATTAACACTGCTTCCCCCTCATACAGAAACCTCATTTTTAAAATTATAACATTATCAAAAGGAGAAACTCTGGTAAATACTAATAAACAACATCTATGTTATTGGACATTTAAATAAAGGAGATGGACTACAGTTATTCTCAGGGTACTATATAAAGCATAATGAATTAAATCACTACTAAAATATTAACTTACTCTGCTGAATATGTAAAATTTATAACTCGATTATACACACTGAAGCACATAAACTGAATATTAGCCTGTGTTAAGAACCAATTCCTAATTAAGTGTTCTAGCGTGAAGTTTAGCAGGAATTTATAAAGAGAATAAATAAATGTGTGTGCCTGGCATCAACACAACCTGAGCTCTCCAACCCACAAAGCCTTCAGTGATTCATCCATCTTATCAAGATGACGGAGGAGCTTGACCAAGGCTTGGCAGCTCCCTCTCAAAATCCAAAAGAACTGAATACTGCAGCCAAGTACAAGGCCTTGTGGTCCAAGAATGCCTCACTTTGCATCCCTGAAAGGGCAGCAAAGAGGTGTCCTTCCCAGGCTTAGATGCCCAGCTGTGACGTAAGCAAAGCCCACATCTATCACAGACAGATCGCTGGCCATTTATTTGGCTCAATTAACAACTACTGGGACTGCCAGCGAACAGCTTTGATTTGACCTTGGGAACAGGTCATTGGTTGTGAAAAAGACACCTGTTTGTTGGCGCTCCAGTTTATCTACACACTGGGCACAAACAGTGCCTGAATGCAAGGGACAGCATCCTGGGTTCGGTTGGGTTAACAAATAGTAAATGTTAAGGACACATTTACTAGGTCAGATGGCTGACCTAGTAAAACTCCATCTGCTGTGCATACACCCCTCGATTCATAAAGCCTACTTCGCTGTCTTTTGGATACAGATTTAATATTATATATTCTTTGTTGCTTTAAAAAAAAAACTAATAAAACGAGTGTTTCAATAGAGTCAGATGAGGAACTATGCTCCTTAAACAGTGGAGGCTGTCATCTGTATGGGCTCCTGGATGAAACGACCAGAGGATTATCTATAATTTGCATTCCACCTAAAATGATAAACCGACATTCACTTGTCTGGGTGATTCTAGATGCCAGAGACTAGCCCTTCACCCATCAGCCTGCTAAGGAAACTTAATTTCCGGCTCTCAAAGCTGCCATAAAACTTCTTTTGCACTATACTTTTTACTGTTCTGCATTCCTTGTCCTGATCGCAGAGTCCCAGAAAGAGAAGCCCTCAGCAGGTCCAAACCGTAGATAAGGTGATGGAGGCCTTCTAGAAACTGCTGCTTAATGTGGATCAAAGTTCCCCCTCGAAATTCCTGTTTTAAAATGTTGACTGATAAATGAGGAAGGGGTTCTGTGCAAGGAAATTAAGGCAGAGAGAGTAAGAAAGAGAAGCCCAATCCTAACTACACTCTTTATTGCAGCTAAAAATCGGTGTGAGATTAGAAAGATGTTCCAAAATTAAAAACTACAAGATGACATTAGGTCGTATAAAGCCAAAGGGACAAAAATGGATGGGTTTCTGAAAATAACTTCATGTGACCAAATCCACAGCCCACACTAGGATTGAGAACAAAGCCAACTTGAGTTAATGTGTAAAGAAATGGACCAAAATAGAAGAAGTGAGGAGTCTGAGGGGACTGTGATTCAGATTTGGGAGGTGGGGACTGACTGGACAATGAGTAGGACCTTTCTGGGGGTAGCCTGTGTTCACACTGGGATTTTGGCTCCAGACCTGACACCAATTAGGCTGTGACCTTCCCTAATCCTTTAACCTCTCTGGGGCCCTACTTCCCTCAATTGGAAAATAGATTCTTCAGCCTTCTAATATTGCTAACAAATCTTATTACACCTGTTTCTACCTTGAATCCCCGTTCCAACGCAACCCCACTTAGAGACAGACCTATGATACACCTCATAATAGTTTATTCTTATGTAATTCCAAAAATGAAATTTCCATTTTAAATCTTTGTTGTGGGGTTGCTGCTGCTGCTGCTGCTGCTGCTGCTTGCTGGGGGCCAAACCCAGGGTCTGGTGCAGACTTGGTCAAAGCTCTATCACAGAGAGCCACTCCCAGCCCAAAGTCCAAATTCCTGAAGAATTGAGGCATCTTGTGAACAAAGGCCTCCAAATAACCTAACTGTGCTTATTTCCACAAACACAATCCAAGTGGAATGCCAGAGGTAAATTAGTGGTAACCATAGAAGTCCCAAGCACCACGTTTTAAAACAAGGAAGTGAAGGTTCACAGACTTTGACTATAAATACAAGCTGACTCATAAAATGATAATAGTCTAAAGCCCTTAACACCTGGTAGGTAATGTAATCTCAAATATTCACATCTTTGATTGACTCGAGTGAAGTATTCTCTCCGAGTTTCCTCGGGGAGCAGAAGAACCAGATCTTCTACCCTACCCCCCTTCTCCCCCAAAGCCCTGTGGAGGAGGAGCACAAAGACCACCCATGTAGCCAACAGCAGACCCTTCTCTCCACAGGTCAGCAAATGGAAAGAGGAGTTTTCAGGGTGGGAATGACAGCCACTCCCAGAGTATTTTACTTGGCAGATATGCTATTTTTAAAAGCATTCCTCCTATTTATCAATACTTAGGAGCTTAGAGAAGAATCCGAATTTCCATTAGCTCAAGTAATAACTGGAGCCCAAGGATCACTGAGCCCACATTCCTCACACGAAGCTCTGGGTGTCTGTGCCTCCAGCCTTTGCCTGAGACCATCACATAATGTTCCAGCAAGAAGGCCACCTAGACCAATCCACTTGATCCTAGGGAAACCAGTGTCCCATTTTTTTGGGCAAGAACAGTAAGCTAGCTCAAGTGTCAGCCAGGATAGCAGAAAAGAATATATTGCAGTGAGAAATTCACAAGAGAATCACCTACCCCAGGAGACTAAAACGGAGTGGAATCTTCAGAGAATATGGCCAGTAATTTCTACCAGGTAATGTCCCAGTGAAAATGCTCCTTTGAATAGGTTTCAGTTCTCTCGTGTATGCCATGGTGTTACCACAGAACACAAGGACTTATAGAAAGCAGGACCTTGAAGGATATTCCGTGGTTAATTTAGTATTTGTTGAGATACGGTCTCCTTAAACAGAGTCGTCTGGCTTCAGTCTGTGGATTCCCCTGCTTCCCTAGTTCTGGGATTGCAAGACTGCGCTACCACACTGGACCTCAATAGTTAGACAAAAGATCAACTCCAATATATGCCCTGATTTCTCAGGTTAGATCTACACTGAGGCCATAATTTCTTCGTCTAAGGATGCTTGTTAAGGCAGAGGACTGCAAAGGGTTCCACAGGCCTGCCTGCTGGGAGACAGCTTCTCATTGGGGCAGCTGGGGGGGGGGGGGGGAGCTGTCCTCGGGCTTTGTTATCAGGAGACCAGGGTTCAAGTCCTGGCTCTACCAGTTCATGCTGCGTGGGGGCCCTTAGTCATTGTTGAAACACCTGACAGGATCAGAGTTGCAAGGAAGATGGTGACAGCTCATGCAGATGGAATGCTCAACGTGAGGTGCCTCTCCACGAACACTGTCTTAAAGGGCCCTGGAGCCCCCAGTCTGACACTCCAGTTCTCAAAAACGACATACAACCTTGCAAAGCTGCTTTCTATATGCTACTATATTTAACATGAATCTGTAATCCCCTCTAAATGCATGGCTAAGTGTGGTTAAAGTGTGTTAAAAGTATAAGAAAAGGGGGCTTAACCCAGAGAAGCTCAGCCTGGGGAAACGCAGCCTCTTTCAAACACTGACACCTGGAAGCAGTCTGCTGTGCAACCCACCTCCATTTTATAGTTTCACAGCAGTGATGAGAGCATCCCAGAGGTCCTGATGAGCCCTGAATTACTCCAAAAACTCTTCTAATCTCCAGTTGTACATCTTTTTCTCACATGGGCTCCCCAAAAGTCTAGCTCTGCTCCCCTCAACCCACACCCACAAAAGAGCTACAGCTATCTGCTAAATTGTGCAACCTGCTACAAAAGAAAAAGAAAAAGAAAGAAAGAAAAGAAAATAAAAGAAAGAAAAAAAAAAGAGCAGGCCCCAAGCCCCTGTCACCCAAGGCTGCAAGCTTCATCAAGAAAATCGGTCAAACATTAGTTAAATAGTCATAAATGGATTGTAGTGACAACTTCATTTGTAGAGCTGCATTCAAGGAAAGAGTGTAAAGGCGGGACATTTATGATCAACAGTTTGGTGCAGACAATGGTCTTTAGAGTTGGAATGCTAGCTTGGTCATTCAGTATGGACTCTCAGACAAGCCACTTGATCCCTACGTGACTCTATCTTCATCTGAAAAAGCAGAAATAGCACCTAACTAATGTGACAGGGAGTCATACCAGCAACCTAATTCAGGGTGTAGGATAGAGCAACGCCAAAGTAGGAGCTAGTCCTACCCTCAATATTGTTGCAAATGCCTATGAGACCTGAATGACAGGAAACTGATGAGTGGTTTGGTCCTAGGAGGCCAAAGGTTAGGCTTTACTACAAAAAGCAATTCAAGAGTGGGAATTTTGCATACCTTCTTAGGGGGAGAAATATACTTCTAATAAGACAGTCCTCATTTAAAACTCACTAGGATTTATATAGTACTAATAACGAGAATTAAAGATCAGAAGAAAAGTATGGGCCAGTTTTGGCAAGGGTTGCTTTGTCAAAGCTCTTGTCCCTCATCTTGATGGGACACTGACGTAACCTATTAGAGCCCCCCGAACAGGAAAACAGCCATCTCCAATGGGGGGAAGGGGGGGGGGAAACAGAGAGGAGAGACTCGTAAGTCTAACAGCTGGTGGTGGCAGCCTGTCAAACTGAGGAAAGTTAATGTCAAGAACAGACGGGCCGCAGTCTCTCACTGTTATTTTTGCATGATTATTCCCAGGTGTTGGTGCACGCTGTGCAGTAGCCTGGCTATTTATCACGCCAGAGAGCCTAAGAGCAGGGGGCGGGGGAGGGGAGCAGAGAGGGTGGAGGGAGGCGGGGAAGAGAAGGTTATTTACACAGATAGCGGGCACTTAGTGTGTGTAATCAGAGGGCTGAGGGGGAAAACTCTGCAGAGGTCCTGGCAATATTTTCTCTGTTCACCTTCTTTCAAGGGCTTCCTGAGTGCTGATGAGCCAAGAAGGCTCCAGCGCTGGAGTGCCGGTGGTGGCTGCTTTTCATCACCGAGCGTTTGACTGTGTCAGCCAGGGAGGCTCTACAGTACCAGGAAACCCAAAGCAAACACAGAGGGGTCTCCCGGGCAGGGCTGAGGGGCACTGAAGCAGGCACTCCAGACCAACAAAGACACGTCCACGTGGCTCTGCTGCAGGAGACAGCCAGTGAGTGTTGCCAGGACGGCTGAGAAAGGAGCGCCCAGGCCTTCCGACTAGGGAGCCTCTTCGCTGCAGAGACCACCCCAACCCCCACCCCAACTGGCCTGCATCGGGGCTGGTCCCCGTCGGGGCACCGTGCCCTGGGTTACTTCCATCTGTTCTCACAAATCTCCACACGGGTCCTGCCGTTAACCCCTCAATCCTGGGATTCTCAGACTGCCAACCGCCACAGGCGGGAGGAGTGGTGTTTCATTTTGCACAGAGTCAATGTTTTGGTTCTTTCAGTTTGCTGGGGCATGGGTACTTAAGGCTTACATTTTCCTCATATCCTGGTATTTGGCTGTTTTATTAGATTGCCCACAGTCACCTCTTAATTTAAAAAGCATTAGGCAGAAGTCTGCTCGGCCGTAAATGGAAATCCCGGCTTTTTAGAGGTGACCACTGCTGCGGATGGCAGCAAATCTGTGCTACACATCTGCCTGACGTCACTGTTTCATTAGCAAAGCTGGGTCGGCTGAAAAACATATTCCTTAGACACTGATCCCCTCTCCAAAATTAATCACATTTGAATTTCCATCTCCTGTGGACAAAACAGAAGAGCTCCAGCTTTGGACATTATTCTTAGTTTGACCTCTCCTAAACGTGATAGACCCTTCTGAGAAACCAGGTGAAAGCAATTTATGCTTTGGAACTTGTTGTGCAAAAAATTAAGGGGGAGGGAAGAGCACACTCATGTTCATGATTTAAGGGATCAGTTCTCCTCTAACCTGGAGTCTCCACCATTGTCCCATTACAGACACAGAAACAAGATTCCCTAAAGCAGGGGCAATTTATCCAAAGGGCTAAAAATTCAAGACCAAAGCCCCGCCTCCATGGTGCTTTCGACCTTGTTTGTACAGAGTTCACATTCTGAGCTACTGTTTAACACACACGGAGTAAAGGGATTAGAATAGTTTTCAAACAGACATCATAGGCAGGATTATACTGTGGCCTCACTTTTTCCCCCCCATTTGATCTTTACAAAACTGAGGAGATAAGAGGGTGACTTTGAAGGGTCTGTTAGGGAGAGTGGCCAAGCCAGATTCTGAGCCTACCTAGGGCAACTCAAAGCAACCTGCCCTAAATGTAAAACGGCATGAGGTGGGGAGAACACCTACCTCCTTCAAAGGGAGTTTCTTATCCGTTTGTGTACACAGGAAGTCACACACCCAAATTTAAATGCATACATTTTAAAGCTTGACAACACACTTTGTGATCCTTCCAGGACCCCGACCCCTACTCCCAGAGCTGAGGAGAGAATTCAGCAGGTAAAAGCTCTTTGTACATGAGTACATGAGTCTGAATCCCCCAAATACATGAAAAAATGTTTGGCATGATTGAGCACACACACCAGGAACCCCAGTGGTGGAGACTTGGGTGGTTACAGAGACAGAATGATAGCTGGGACTTTCTGAGCCCGTAATACATACAGTTTCTCTCTCTCTCTCTCTCTCTCTCTCTCTCTCTCTCTCTCTCACACACACACACACACACACACACACACACACACACACACTCACACATGCACATCCCTGAATAGTGGAGGATTAGCTCCACGGTAGAGTTCTTGGTGTAGCATGTGTGAAGTCCTGGACTCGAGAGGGAGAAACAACCACCTGACACTGTAGCTGAGATGCTGCCAAAGCCCAGCCATGACCATGACTCTTGTCGCCTGGGGCCAGAAAGACTGCTTCAATTTCCAGCCAAGGCAAACAGAGTTCTGGACACACAGAATGCCAACAGTCTAGGCTTTCCATAATGCTGATTAGGGGAAGGGTGTCACTGCCCATGAGGAATCACTCCAGAGGTGTTCCTATGTGCAAGCACATGTAAAAAACGTGCTTAAACAACAGCATGACTTTCAACTATCTCGTCTAGCCTTGGCTGTTTTCCAGGCACCAACAAAGGTAGGAGTGTGTGCTGACAGGGTAATTACACCACTCAGCCCAATGCTTTAATTTTTCTCTTTGTTTTGTTTTGTAACTAAACTAAGTCTCCCCTCAAAGATGCTCAGTGTGGAATTTTATACAGATCTGGGCCTGAGGAACTGTTTCGCCACACCAAGTCAGTTGTCACATACTTCGCCTCATTTGTGTTCTCTGAGAGACGACTGCCCCAGTGCTCAGCCGAAGACACTTTGTTCTGAAAGGGACACTGACGCTTTACACTGCTCAGAGTGTGTGTGTGTTGTAAACAGTAGCAGTAAATGGTCAGCTCTGTCATATCTGGCTCAAAGGGCTTCTCTGATTCCCTCTTGTCCTATTGCCAAAAACCCTTAAAACACAAAAACAAAACGTGGGGGGAAGTGGTGGCAATCATAGAAGGTACTAGAAAAGCCCACTACATTCTGGGAAGAATCCTTTTCTCCTTGGTATAAAGTCCAGTTCCAAGAAAACTTCCACCCAACTGCCATTTTTACCTATTAAGTCTCATTCCCACCCCTTTACAAAGAGGTGAACCTTTCAGCAGAAGCCAAGTTTCAACTCAGCTGAAGAAGGTATGTGTTTTAGTAGCTGGGAGTCAGTGCTGTACACACTTGCCTGTAGTCCCAGGTTTTCCTAAACTCTTATGAAGTCAGGTTGAAATGGGGTAAGTGGCCACATCTCAACTCACTCTAGCAGATGCGGTCACACCTTCTTGAAGGATGGAAAGATGGGGAAGAAGGGACAAGGAAGTCTCTTTGGAGAAAATCCTCTTATTCCTGTTCTTCTCAACTAAAAATCTTTCTCTAAATAGGATAGGTGAACTCTTCCAAACATCCAAATAGAGTCCTGTAAAAAAGGTCGGCTTTTGAATTATACAACATATGCTGCTAATGAGCACATCAGGCCCTTAGGCGGTGTCTTGCAAAGGGTCAGAACTTGTTCTACCAAAGCATCATGGGCCAACCACGGAAAGTAACAATTTGACATTGCCTATCTTGGTATCAATGCCTGCCTGTTTTTAAGGACACATTGCTTCACATTCACTCCTTCCACGCCTCTACTGAAAGCAGATGTGACTCTTCACATTTGATTTTGAGAAATGAGGAAACTGTAAAGAGAAGCTGCCTGTCCAGGTCAGAAGCAAAAGCAGAGGAGTGGGGGTGGAGAACGACACACATACCAGAAGCCACGAATTTCCCAGTAATGTCTGTAATGCCCTTTACATGGTTCCCTGTCACATAAACTCTGTGTATGTTTGGTTTCCAGGCTCAGACTTACCCAGGGCTTCATGCTTATTGGGTAAGTCCTCCCCTAGCCTCATAAGAAAACCTTTCAAAAAACTTTTTATCCCAAGTTCAGAATGATTTTCCCTTCTAAGAATGGAACCGATTTTAAAACTCAGTAGATCTTTCTCTAGTGAGAACATTTTTTTCCTAACTTATTTCAAATATCCTCTGAGAAATGTTATCCACATAACACATGGGTCAGGAGCAGACACCTCAGCTAGTCTTAATGTTAATGGAATATTAGCAGGAACCAAGTGTGTCAATTATAAAAAGATCTCTCGCATTTGCTGTTGATAATGTCTCACACTACAGCCTTAAAGCTGACCTGGAATTCGCTATGTAGCCCAGTATAGCTTCTAACACTCACCTTCCAAAGGACTAGGATTGCAGATGTGAGCTAACATACTCAGTTTAAAAGAAGAAAATGTGGGTTTTTTACCCCTCATAAAAACGATACTAAGCCATTTCGCTTTGAATGAAAGCAAATACCTGGATGTAGGGCACATGTCTGTCATCTCAGGACTTGGGAGGTGGAGGGAGGAGTATCAGGAGTTCAAGGTCATCCTTAGTTCCATAGAGCCTGAACTATATGTGAATCTGTCTCAGAAAAACAGAGGAGGAAGAAGAGCTAATAAAACCCAATGCTGAGGAAGAAGGCTCACAATGAAAGATTATTATTTAGCTTCCCATAGAAGAGGTATTGAGCAACTGGGTGAGTCAAAGTCTAAGGACCTAGTTTTTGTGACAGAAGGACCCTGTGTTAATCCCATGCCCTCCCCTTTTTAAGAGTTGCTAATGAAAGCCGCCTCACTGTTAGGGAAGTCATCCTCTTATCCAGTATCTTTCTGTCAGGTGCCTCTATGTGGCAAGCATTGTTCCAGAAGAGATGAATAGTCACTGCAGAGGTGAGAATATGGTAAGGGTTCAGATGGTCAGTTAAGCCCAAGGCATTATGGGAGCATCGAGGGGGTGGGGCAGGGAGTGTGCTGAGGAAGATTTATAAGCTTGGCATAGGGAAGAAATGAGAAGCTAGGGTAAGCCATCCTGAATGCTACATTAGTTTAAGGACTAATATTAAGGGAGCCAGGAAGGGCTGGAGGGAATTCAAGAGTCCAGGCAAGGATAAGAACGTAGGGGTTTCTCTGAGGTTAAAAAAATAATGTAGAGGATTCTGAAGTAGGGGGTATAGAAGCACCACCTGGCTCATCTGGTAAACCCACATTGGACTCAATATGAAAACAGATGGGGGGTGGGGATGAGATGAGATAGAGGAAGGGAAGGAAAGAGAAAGAGAGAATATGAAATGAATGTGTCAAGATGCCATGGCAGAACTCCAAAGAAAAGACACAGCCAAGACTTGGGAAGGTGGGAGATACAATGGTCTCAAGTGTCCATTTCAGTTAGGAGGGAGAGAGAGAGAAAGAGAGAGTGCCTGGGAAGAGGAACCTGGGCAGAGGGATATCTGAAGGAACGTGTTTACAAGGTAGGCACAGGACCCAGGGGAATGAGCTGGAATTGAGTAATTACCAGCACACAGAAAGAATGAAGCCAATGGAGGGAAGGAATGAACTCAGGGAGAACAGAAGAAGTGTAAGGACAGAGGAAGGAATCTAGTAGACCCAAAGAAAGCTGAGGAAGAAAGGGAGAAATCTCAGCATGGCGGTGAGGTCCCATTCATCAGGAAGTGGCCTGAATCAAGGGAGACCGATTTAAGAGAAAGTTGGTCTCAGAGGCCTGCTGTCAGAAGATCTACCTCTGCTTCTCACCCACCAGAAGAGCAGGGTTGTTAGCAGTTTCAGGCACTTTCCATAACTTTCCCTAACAGCCACGGGCCAGGCCTGGTGTGTGGTCCTTTCACCAACTAGGAGCCTGTCTCAAAACAGACTAAAGAGTATGACTCAATATCAGCACCCTTTATCCCATCAATGACTCACAGTCTTTGAGAAACCCTGAGATTGCCTCAAGGTTTTGTGTGTCACTGGCAGCCAAGAGGGAAGCTAACGTGACCTTTACCTCACAGAGTCACAGAACCTATGGGGATCTGGCTGTCTCACGCACCCTACTAGCTTCTGCCCCACCCAAGGCGCCAAGCACAGTACAATTTACAGTCTGTCAAATTTGTCACAACGCTCAGGTGGCTAAAGTAGCATGCCACAAACTTGCTACTCTGGCGTCTGAATACAGGAGGATGCTTTTCAACAATGATGAAAAGTAAAGGGCTTTAAAGTACCTGGAAATGGATTTATAATTAAATATTTGCAGTTACTTAGAATCTGGTGTATGTGAGATTTGGACAGGGGGATTTTTTTTTTTCTTCCTCCTCTAGCACCTATATTCTGGACAAAACCTAACTTAGCTGAAGATTGGGGTCAGGGTCTTCTGATGTCAACATCTATAAAATGGCACTGAGAAGGCCTATGACAACTATGCCACAGTAGCACCTCCAGAATTTAAAAAAAAAAAAAAGGATCTTTATGAATCACAAATGCAAATAAAAAAACCAAAGTTACAATCTATCCTTTCACACTTCCTAACACCCTTTGTTTATAGAGACCCAGATGGGGGAGGGGTTACCAGAATCACATTCTCTGGACATTCATATTTCCACAACACTTTTAGGTATGTTTTATTTTAGAAAATAATTTAGATCATCATAAGAAGTTATGAAGACGCAGTGCTAGACAGATAGCTCAGTGATTAAGAGTGCTTGCTTCTCTTGCAGAGAGCCTTGGATCAGTTCCCAGCACCCGGCAGGACAGCTTACAACTGCCCAGTAACTCCAGATATCCTTTTCTGGCCTCCGTGTATACTGCTTGCACAGGGTGCACATAAACTCATACAGAGCTGTGCATGGTGGTGTATGCTTTAACGCAGTGATTGAGAAGCAGAGGCAGGCAGATTTCTGTGAGTTTGAAGCCAGCTCCGTTTACCTAGAGAATTTCAGGCCAGCCAGAGCTACATAGTGAGAGACCCTGTCCCGAAGCCAACAACAAAAACCCCTACAGGCCCGTGCATAAAAGTAAGTCTTAAAATGATAAAACACAACAAACCAAATCCCAAATTTTAGACTACCCAGGGCGCTGAGAAGACAGCTCCTTAAGTTCAAGCATAAGGATCTGAGTTCTTGTCTCTCGAACCTAGGTAAAAAGCTGAGCGTGTGCCTGTAATCCCACTGCTGAGAAGTAGACACCAGAGGATACCTAAAGCTTGTTAGGCAGCTGGTTAACATCTGAAATTAATCTCAGCCTACACACACATATACAAAGAGAGAGGGAGAGGCAGAGACAGAAAGAGCAAGCAATGGCAGTGGGGATTCAGGGACCATTCACCTGAGCTCATTCACACCTAATAAATAATCCGTGTTTCTACAACTTAGTTCCACAGAAGCAGAAAACATGACTTCCAAATGAACATGTGACTACACCTTTCAGTTGTTCCAAATGTCCAAGATTTCTTAGCCTGTGAATTAGATGTTTCATAGAGTGTGCCCTTCCAAAGATGACAGGGACCTCTTCCATACACTATCAAACTCCTAGCTCCCTGTGGCCATCAGAGCTGCTGTTATGTACAGTAAAATACATCCACTGTTCCGGTTAGTGAATAAACACCTGCAGGTTCAGCAGCAGACTCAGCCAAATTTAAATCGAGCTGACTCGAATCATTATTACATTAGTCAAGAAAAACTACTGTTTTTTGTTAAATTAAAAAATTCGTACTTATTTTTGCCATAATGGCTATAAACTTCATAAAACTCACAGAGAGGTTATTATTTAAAGATGAGATGAAAAAATGTCTTCAAATATTCTCATTATTTTATTTTAATTCAGCCCTTCTACATGCATAATATTTCTATAAGAAAAACTGTACTCCATACCTCTTAATTCATTTTTCATATTTTATAGCTATTAGAATCCTACATAGCTGATTCTATAACAAAATTAAATAATGAATCTATCTAAATAGCCAAAGAACTATCTTCTCAAAGTTAATCATGGGTATTTTTCCAGTATATTAAAATCTAATAACCCTAACCCAAACAACTTACATCTAAATTGTTTTTGTTTAATAAAAAAAAATGGAATTACTCTGAACCATCAATCACGGTAAGATAAGCAGCTGAGATGAGTAAGTACCTTTGTTAATCAGCACTAAGGCTTATCAATAAACATTTATTCCGTGATGGTGGTGCTAATTTTAATTACAGCATTAAAGTTTACTGGGAACGAGGAATGCTCACCTCAAGCCACTGCTACCAGATAAGGAATGCACTTGGCACCTGGGACTAAAACATAAAACTGGGCTGGAGAGCTGGCTCAACAATTAAGAACTTGTACTTTCAGGGAATTCCCAGAATCTATGGTTGATAACTACCGGCAATGCCCAATTCAGGGAATTCACCACCTTCCTTGAGCACCATGCCTGCATAGACACTCACGAATAATTCTTACTACATCTTAAAAAAATAATAAAGTACCGAAATTGTAGCACTCCTCGATCTGCGTGGCTCTGGTTTCCTTTGATCTAAAGTTGTGTTTGCTTCGATTGGGGTGGGGTGGACTGAGTGGGGAAGAAAGGGCTGGTGGGATTTATTTCAGGGGCTTTGATATTAAGTACATTCTCGCGGTTGGAAAGAGGTTTAACACCACTTTAAACTATCACAATGAACAAATTTCTATTCCCATTATTTGCCACATGATTTTACTCTGAATAAACCTATACATTAAAAAAAAAAAATCTTATTTGTGTGGATGGGGGACACACGGTGGAGCATCCAAATGTGATCGGAGGACAGCTTGGGAGAGTTGTCTTCTCCTATTGTGGGGGTCCTGGGACTTAAACTCAGCAACTCAGGCTCGGCGGCAACTACTTTTACATAAATGAGCTATATCACTGGCACAAAAGCTGTTCATCTTGGTAAAGTAATTCACTTTTAATACACCTTGAAACTATTTAAGTTTCTCTGTAAAATAGTACGTTTTTAATTTGTTTCAGCCAGGTATGATAACCAACATGATCCTCTAATCCCAACACTGGGAAGGCAGACACAGTTGCATTAGTGAAAATTCAAGGCCAACTCAGTTTTCAGGGTAAATTTTAAGCCAACCGTAGGAAGACTCTTTCTCAAAAAACAAACAAATGGAACTCTGTTTCTTTGCCAAGCATAGTGTCTCGTGTTTGTAATCCCAGCAAATGGCAATCTAAGACAAGAGAAGCACCAAGTCTAGGCCAGACTGGGCTACAGAATGAAACCCTATCTCAAGAACACAACAACAAAATCTATTCCTAAATGTCGCAATTTTATTTTAACCATTTCCCTGAAATCTAAAAATTTGTGGTCGTAAAAATTCATGGGCACAGGCCAGGCATGGTGGTGAAGTTGACAGGCAGAGGGCAGGAAGATCTTGGTGAGTTTGAGGCCAGCCTTGTCTGCAAAGGGAGCCCCAGGAAAGAGAGGACTACATAGAGAGAACCTGCATCATATGTTATATTATTTATATATATACATATATATGTAATGTGTGATATATCATATTGTATGTGTATATATATATATACTTTGTATATACACATATATAAACATACACATATACACATACTATACACAGAAATTCATGCTTTAGTAAAAAGCCTCTCAGAAGCTTTGTAAGAACGCATTCAGAGGATATGCACTATATACAGAAAAGCAACAAAATGAGCTAAAAAAAATTAGTTCTTTTGTTTTTCACTTTTATGTACGGCGGAAGTTAGCTCAGAGCCACAAGAGATTGTGGTCAAATAAACACCCATATGACTTAGCAGACGTCCCAGTCATAGCCCACTGTGAGCAGGCTTCCCGCAACCTGGTTTCGGATCTCCAAGGCAGATGGGGAACTCTGGGTGTGCCTATGGCCCTAAGTACCCCTGGTGGGTAGCAAAGGATGGCAGAGCGAAGTTCTGTGGCTGTTACCTTATCTCGTAAGACCTTCTGGCTTCTTCCTCTTTTCCTTCCATGGAAGGAAGTCATACCTGACACACTGTGTCAACCCACACTGTGAACGGTTACTGTAATCTCAAAGTTCTGGTTGCCCTGCCCTAGCCATGTCACAATCTGTGCTCAAGCCCACATTCTTAGAACTTCCTCTGCTCTTTGTCCGACTCTATGGCATGGCCTGGATTCCACTTGAAGGATGTCAACATAGGCAAAAATTCCATATGCCACCCCAATCTGTACATCCTCTGGTAGAAAACAGGTCTCTCTCTCTCTCTCTCTCTCTCTCTCTCTGGTTATCACCCATCCTCCAGCTGCCTGTAGAGAAACAAAACAAATTCACTTTCACTTGTATCTAATATTTTGTCAAACAGAAATGAAAAATAAACGTAATCTAAGCTGTCAGAGAATCATGAAATGCCCCTGGCATTCCGTATGGACTCTTTGAAGAAATGCAACTTCAGTTTATCAAGTGTGATTTATAAGCAACACAGATTTAGCTGGTAGATAACCCTGCTGTCTAATCATTAGTAGTCAGACAGCAGCCATGTGAACACATCAATTATGGGCCACTGCCAAAAGCCCTTGAGATCTTGGAGATTAACAGCCAATCCTCTGTTTTACAAGCTCACATCAAAAAGAATATTAATAAGAGGAGGGGCAATGTGAAAGCTTGTCAGGGTAATTCAGCCACTAACACAAGACCTTTTTTTTTTTTTTTTTTTTTTTTCCTTTTGCCTCCTCTCTCTTCTCTGTTGAATTGGCCCCAGGAAGAAGCTGGCTGGCATCAGCTACAAAGTGCAATCCTGCCAATTTCTTGGAAAATGTTTTTCACTAACATATGGGAACTTGTAAGGGTCTGCAAACTGCTATTTAGTGAATAAAGACAAGCAAGACTTCCTCATGTCCCCTTGTAAATGCCAGGATGACACAAATTGAATCGTTATTGAATTATTTTTAAATTAGCGCGCACAGTAGAAATAACCACCGACTTGTCTCAATCAGAAAATCTGTAAAATCTCCTATGTATTCTGTGCCTAATACTCCTTCCATCCACTGAAATTTAATTAAGAGGCACTACTAGTACTAGCCTACACATTAATGAGTTTCTCAAATTAACACAGTACTTTTCATTGTCGAAGAAATCACAATATGTGCTCTCTTAGACTTCAGTCCCTTCTCTCCAGCTCTCCCAGGAATATAAACTCACTGACTTTCTAGAATTCAAATTAAACCAGTTTTCACCACCCATATAGATAGCGTTTACCAAAGTGTGTATCACTTGGCATGGCATTCCTTTTAGTTCTGTCAGTATTTACTACCAAGAAGGACTGCTGTATTTTTGTAAATGATCAGATTAAAGCAAACAGCTGGCAACTAATTGTTTAGTGGGGGGTTCCAGCAGGCTCCCTAATATACGAACAGAAGTTACCACAAAATGTGTGGCCTGGATTTCCCCGCCACTTACAGATTTGTTTGTGCTTGGATTTGTAAAACACTCTATATTTACCAAGTGCTTTCCTATTATTTCATTTGTTGCTCTTCATTTGAAAATCAGCATGGGAGAATGGGGGGAAAACATTAGGAGGAGGAAACAAAGCAGGGGGTTCCTGTTACTTCTCCATAGTCAGGCTGTTTGGTCCCCAGTATGTCACTTAATTCAAGGGCTTGTTGACAAGGAATTTTAAATCAAAATGTCTACACTTGGGTTCAAACACTCTATAGCCCAAGAAGCCCTGTAATTACAGAAGCTCCAGTCTGTTCTTTTGTAGATTTTTCTTTTCTCCTAAACCCTGGAGACAGGAACCACAGGTGCTCAGTGACAGTCCTAATTTGTTAACCTAGAGGCCACTGCGCAGTCAGGAGGTAAGTCGGGCAAGGGTTGTGCCCCTTTTTTTTATTACAGTGCATGTTCCAAGAATTGCTTTCAGCTAGGCAGGGTGCCTCAAACCTTTAATCCTAGTACTCAGCAGGCAGAGGCAGGTGGGTCTCTGTAAATTCAAGGCCAGATTGATCTACATAGTGAATTCCTGGACAGCCAAGAAAGAAAGAAAAGCAAAACAAAATCACAAAATGGATCTCTTTCTAGACCCAAGGCGCTGACATTCATTCAAAGCCTGAATTTCTTTGCCTGCAAACCAGAGATGATAATAACTTACGATCTCTGAAGGTTGTCCTAAAACCAACAGGCTATTACTTCGAAAGTACTTAAACATGATTGTCGGGGCTGCTCAAGTCAAGAAACTCTCCTTTCCTTAGGCAAAAAGATTAAAAATTATTGTATCATGATCAAAAAGTACTGGGTACTTTTACTTCTAAGAAAAGAAATAGCCTTCTAAGTAAATAATGTGCCCAGGAAACATAATAGGGAAAAAAAAGCCTCAAGATGGCAGCTCTCCAGGCTCTGCTGATACTGTGATGCAGAGATTTCCCATCAAAGGGTATGCTCTTTCTCTATCTCTACCAGTTTTGCTCAAACAATCTTTTTTTTGTTGTGCCTGTAATCTTTGTTTTGTTTTTCAAAACAGTGTCTGACTATTGTGGCCCAGGCTGGCCTCTGAAATACAGGGATGCTCCTACCTCAGCCTTTCCAGAGTTTGGATTACAGTTACGGGCCACTTTGTACAGCTAAACCTGTTAAAAGTTGTGAAAGACACGACTAGTTAGAGGCTTTCTAAGAGCCATTGTCATTCCCATGCAATACAGAGGCAGCAGAATTCATTCAGTTAAATAGACTTTAATCATAAACATGCCTAAAATTTCATTGACTAAATTTATACTGGCAGTTATAATTTTTTTGAAAATGCTTAAAATGGGCATAGTGGTGCACGCCTTTAATCCCAGAGGCTGAGGCAGGTGGAACACTGACTTCAAAGCAAGCCTGTTCTACATAGTGAGTTCCAGGACAGCCAGGGATATATAGTGAGACCCTGTCTCAAAACAACAGCAAAAAGAGCAAAGCAAAATAATAATAAAATAAAATACACTTAAATAGCATATTGAGTTTAATAAGTAACTTAAAGGTAAAAAGAAAACCGTTATTCGACTCTTTTTTTTCAGACAGGTTCTCACTATGTAAATCCTCGAATGACTTGTAAATTGTTGTAAAGACCAACTTAGCCTCAAACTCTCAAAGATCTGCTTGCCTCTGCCTCCTGAGTGCTGCTCACTGCCACGACCTGCCACAACCGTTATAACTAATGATTATATATGAGTACAATGATAACATATAGAAACCCTTAGATAGAATCATGTTGCAAGTTCTTTCATGAACCATAGCATAGAGAAAAAGGGCAAATTAATGCTTGAGGTCCGAAGATCTCATAACACTCCAAGCACATGGGCTTAAGTTGTTGTTTTTTTTTAATGCATATATACACACACACACACACATTCAGGTGTACAGAAGTGTATCCGGGTGTGCTCTGTGTGTAGAGGCCTGAAACTGAGAGTACCTTCCCCACTCTCCCACCTTATTTTTTAAGATAACATTTTTCACTAAACCCAGAGCCCTCTATTTCTGCTATATTGTCCGGTCAGTAATCACGAGAAAAGTATCTGTACTGCCCAAAGCCAGAAGCATCCGTGAGTGCTGTCACACCTGGCATTTTAATTGGGGGCTCAGGATCTGTCTTCAGATTCTCAACACATTCCCATCAAATTTTTCACCCCCTGAGCCATATCCCCCAGCCCCATTTTTTTTTTCTTCTGTTGCAAATCACATTTGCCTGATATAAACTCTTGGCATCTCTCTTTTTCATTTGACTATTGAGGGGTTGATTTGTTTGTTCAGTTTTTGTAAGTGTAGCTGTGCATTTTCGCCCTGGTGGTTTTGTGGCTAACAAAGAAACTATCAGACAAAAATCTCCCACCACACAAGACATCACTGCAATCCGTTATTCTGAAATAGTATCTTCTTCTGAGTGAATCATCTTTATCTCTGTTTTTTAAGATCCAACAAACAGGCCCTACTAGACTTGGGAGGCAGATGCAATCCTCCAAAATCACACAAATAATGGCACTTTGAAAGACTTCAAAATGCACATAAATGCAAGACAGACAAAAACCTAGATTTTTCCCCAACAGTGTCTTTGTCTGTGATCTCAGAATGAAAAAAAAGATGTGGACCCAGGGGAGGCATAGCAAAGACCTTCCTCCACCACCGTGTCACTCCAGTAAAAAGGGACTGACAAAGTAAAAATAAGTTAAGCGTCCTTAGGGGTCCCCCAGCCCACAGGAGAAATATGCATGCACAGGTCGCAGAACACAATGGAAAAGAGGCAGAAAGAAGAGGGAGTGGGTAGTTTACAGCTCTTTGGGAAGCAGAAGAACATTCAGAGAATGCGATCCCAGAAATAAAGAAAAACAAAATTGTCCCCAACAGTGGCTTTTGCCCGTTATCATAAAAGATGTCAAAGCCCAGATGACCAGAAGAGATGGCCTGCACAGGTAAGACTGTGGAAGAAAGCGATGTAACTCCATGTTTAGACACTCCTTAAACATCACCTGGCCAGTGTCTGTAACGCTAAGCCAAAGGGGCCAGCAAAGCACTGCCTGCCCCACCTTACTGCTTAAGCAGCTTATTTGTGCTTTGAAGTTTCTGACCCTGGATTTCTCGGAAGGGGGACTAAGTGTGTCCTGGCCGTAAATCTACCTGGGTCTAGATCTCCACAGTCAGTGCTTTTGGCTCCAACTCCCATCTGGCCACATTCACTAATTAGCCACCTGTAAAACACCTTAATGAACTGGTATTTCAAGCAGTACTGTGCTGATTTTTTTTTTAATAAGGGACTATCTTTTTTTTTTTTTTTAAGTAGATTCAAATAACAGAGAGAGCCAGAGAGAGAGAATATGAATCTTCAGATTAGCTGCCTGAATTTGTGTTCAAATGCACACAAAGGAAAAGCAGGGCAAGGGACCTGGAAAGTGAGGGGTGGGGATGGTATTTGATCATTCCTTAGGTAACTGAAAAATACAGCTCTTATCAAACAATAATGTTTAAGGCAGGCATGATGGAGCATGTCCTTAATTCCAGCACTCATGAGGCAGGGTGGATCTCTGTGAGTTGTAGGCCAGCAAAGGTTACATAGTGAGACCATATCTCAATCAAACAAACAGACTTAAAAGAGGGTTACAGCACTACAAAAGTAATAGGAAACAATTTGATAATCTTGAAATAAGACAAGTCTCCCCAGCCAGGTGTGGTGGCACACGCCTTTAATACCAGCACTTGGGAAGTAGAGGCAGGTGGATCTCTTTGAGTTCAAGGGCAGCCTGATCTCCAAATCAAGTCCAGGACAGCCAGGGCTTATTACACAAAGAAACCCGGGGGGTGGGGTTACACACACAGAGACACACACACAAAAAGAAAGGTCTCCCTAAGTCAATGCAAAGGCTGGCAGCCCTGAAAGAAATTAATTATAAACTTTTTTGCACCGTTTAAGATTTTTAGATAGGAGTGGTAATTGGGAGTAGGTAAGGGACTTTCATAAACACAAACCAGAGTTAAGAGATGGGAAACAATATTTGCAAACCATCCACCATGGAGGCTAGTTAGGCCTCAAGGGAGTGTGAAAGTATTCATGCAAATAAGAAATTTGCAAAATGTAAAAAATTAGTGTGATTAGTTAACATGCATCTGAAATATTTAGTCAAGAAGAAGCCGGCTCATTATAAAAACCAGGCAAAGATTACAAGTTATAAATGCATGTTCATGAAAAATAGCAATTGAAATGGCAAGTTGCTATCAAGACTAGAGCCAAAGAGTCATAACCCACAGTGGTAAATCGTAGTGAAACTCACATTGCGTGTTCTAGTTTTGGGTGATCCACAACATACAATCGGGCTCACTAAAATGCTTCTTATAACTGAAAAACACTACCAACAGCCTTCATGCTGCCAGACCAGTTAAGCCATGCAGTCCAAGGTAAAAGAGCAGTGAGTTTCAGAACACAGCTACATGAAAAGGGCAGCGTGCAGATCCGTTTCTTTAATGTGCTCTGATTTGTACAGGAAACTAGAGGTACAGACCCATATGACTGACAGATAAGGGCCACTTCAAGAAAGATATGGAGCTTAAAGTGAAATAGCTCTGGAGAGCAGGCAGGGAGGGGTGAAGGATTAGGGAAAGGAATACCCATTATGGGCAAGATAATTACGGCTTCAACTTCTAAAGACTCCTGTGCTGATTTTTAATGTTTTGTTTTGTTTTTTAAAGTCATTTAAGAATTACTTTAAGTCTGAGGCAGGAGACTCTCCAGTTTGACACCAGCCTGGACTACGTAGAAGATTCTGATTCAAACACAACAAAACAAAGCAGTAAATTGACTCAACATAACTAATTTACTCGGGCAGATCTCAAAGCAGGAGACATGTTCTTTTATTAAATTTGTTTGTGACAAGGTCTCACTGTGTAGCCCAGGCTGGCCTCTGACTTGTGATCCTCCTGCCTCTGCCTTCTGAGTGCTGTGAAACCACACCCATCGTGCAGATAGTTAAACGCCAAGGGAGTGTGAAAGTAGAGGGTGTAAAACTGAAGAGACCGTCTTTATACCAGTACCCCATCACTGTTTAATTCTGTTCTTTATGGACATAGTAACAATCAAATTTATTTACAGTGTGTGTATGTGAAGAGTGTATGGACGTGTGGTTGTGGATGAGAGTGTATGTGTTTATGAGCTAGGTGTGTGCATGTGTGGTTGAGTGTGTCCATGTATGTGTTTACCAGGTATGTGGATGTGTGTTTGTGTGTGAGAGTGTATGTGTTTATAAAGTATGTGTGTGCACGTATGGTTGTGTGTATGCATGTATGTGTTTATAGAGTGTGTGCCTGTGTGAACAGCTAGAAACAGAAAAACACCCCCTTGGGAAAGAAATCCTTTCATCGGTGTCTCCTGAGGAAGGTTCTAGTTTGACCACTCTCTGCATCCCTCAGGATTTTTAGTGTTCCCTGTGGAATTGGTGGGCAAAAGTCCCACAAGATAATGCCTCTATCTCCCCTAACCATGTCGAAATGAAAAAAGACCCAGAAGCTGAGCAAAGATTGCTGAGATCACAGCCCGTCTTCCACCCCTGCACCTCCTGGTACTCCACCCTGCATGAAGCAGCTCCAGACACACGGGAGATTATGATCTCCTCAGGCTCACAAACACTCCCCACCTCAGGAACAGCACTCAGGATCCCGCAAGACTCCATCCACAAGTCAAAAGGGCCCTCCCTGGCTTCAGGTCCTACTCCAGCACAAGCACATACAAACTCTCCCTTCTACCAGCTCTCTTCCATCCTCCCCTGCTAAATTCCCCCTTACAACACTCAGCACAATGAAACAAAAAAGGGTTTCTTCGTAACAAATCAGAATGTTTGCTCCACAGGACAGACACTTGGTTTGCTCACTACTGAGCCAGGGAGACGCAGACATCAAAAAAATACTCATTCAACGATTAATGGATAACGGCAGGAATGAAAAAAGAAATTGAGACACCTTCCCTTTTCTTCTGTTTCTACTCCTAAAAAAAGTAGTCAAGGATCCCTAAGCCTTAGGGAGGGATGAAAAGAAATGGATACACAACTGTTATCAACAACATCTCTATTAAAGAAATTCCAAGTCCCCTAACACCATAACAATGCTGCTGCACAGATGGTAAAATAAAATCTTCCTGGCTAGGGGCGTGGTTCCCCAGCACGTGCAAGGCCAGAGCAATCATCAGCAAACATTCGCTAGATGTTGCTGTTTTAATTCAGAGGGTTTGGTTTGTTTTCTAGCCACAAGTTCTATCAACTCTGTGTTGCTACACCCCAACAGTCCATGCTGCAGTAGAAGACTTGTTTGACTCTAAAGGTCCAGGGCAGCCTCAGGTACCCAATCTCCCCTACCCAGACCCTCATGCCTACAAAAGAGCATTTACTGCCTTCGCTCTAGTATAATTATCCAACTCCATTCCATAGAAGCACATAAACAGTCTATTAAAAGTTCCTTATGTTTAAAAATGATACTTATTTTCCTGCCCCTTTTGGAGTCAGGGTCTTATGTATCCCAGTCTGTCCTGATCTTGCTTTAAGAGTAAGGAAGACACTGTGGATTCATCCCAGGGCTTTGTGTGTGCTAGACAAGTACTCCAACAGCTGAGCTGCATCCACAGCTACAATCCCTCCTTGGTAAATAATAAATATTTGGATTAATATTTATGTCCTAGGAGAGGACAGGAACTCCACAAGGAGAGCAACAGAACAAGAAAATTTGAACACAGGGAACTTCCCAGAGACTCATACTCCAACCAAGGACTATTCACAGAGATAACCTAGAACCCTGACAATGCAGCCACTTCTGATGAGAACTGATAGACTAAGATCAGAAAGAAGGAGAGGAGGACCTCCCCTATCAGTGGACTTGGGGAGGGGCATGCATGCAGAAAGGGGGGAGGGTGGGACAGGGAAGGGAGGAGGGAGGGGCTTATGGGGGGATACAAAATGAATAAAGTGTAATAAATAAAAGTTAAAAAAATAAAAAAAGAAAAGATAGGAAATAAAAAAAATATTTATGTCCTCCTGATAACCCTTTAAAACAAACAAACAAAAAGGATTGCTATATTCTGATGTTTCCAGCATCTACAAAACAACCTAAGACTCTCAGTGATATCTTGCATTTCCCTGACCCTGTATTTCAGGAAGGACTACAATTGCTGAACTTAGCAGCCATCGATTTTGAGTCTCATCTTAACCTGAGTTCTTGGCAGCATTTGGCACAGATGATCAGAGCCACCTGGATGGAATTTCTAAACTTGCTTTCCAGAAATACCAGATTGCCTGGGGTTTCCTCTTCCACAGCACATGTGCCCCTGGCTGCTCTTCATCCTCAATGGCTCAGCTCTGCTCTTGTCGTTCCTAAGGACACTAACCCCCTGGGTGTCCTCTCTCAGTCCACCAACTTCCAAGTCAACTTGCACAAGCTTATCCTAGTCTGTGCCTGGACCCTAACCATCCTACTGAATGAATGACTGTCAGAAACCTCAATTTGCCTCAGGCTAGTCAACAGTCTATTGTAGCTGGCTGTGCGGTGCCTGTCTGCAATGCCAGCACTCAGAAGGTGAAAACAGTGTGATCAGAAGGTCAAGGTAACCCTCAGCTAGTTGGGAATAGAGGGGACCCTGTTTCAAAAACAGAAACAAACCAACAAATAAAAGTGACTCATAACTGCTGATTCCACATACCCCTCGCCCATCCCACGCTGCTGTGATGTTAACTCTCACTATTTCACAACTACAGATCAATTCCTAATCTATCTTTACCTCTGGACAATATGACTACTTTCAACCAAACTCTGTGACTAAAAAAGACACCTACTGTGTCTCATGGGGGTTTTCTGAAAAAGCCCTGTAACTGATTTCACTGCACCTCTGGCAATCAGCTCCCAGCTCCCAACAGCAGTCCTGGGGAAGCATTTTAAAAAGCAAACTAAATCACGCTATTTCCTCACTTAAAATCTGGAATTGCATTTTATTCCAACTTGAATTCAAACTCCTTAACCATGCCCTGCCTACAAAGCCCTGCATGACCGGGCCTAGACCCAGGTCCCAATCCAATCTGGACACGGTCTGTGCAAAACACATGCCTCTTGTGTTATCTGAAGGGATTTAACAGCATGTGCAGTCAGCCAAGAAAAATGCTAGGAAGCACATCCAGAAAAATAGTGCTTGTGTCCAATCCAATCAATCCAGATTCCAAGCTCAAGTCCCCTCTAGCTCAGCATCACTTGCGGGATCTGCTGGCGCAGCTCTTTCTGCTCCAACTGCTCTTCTTCCATCTCAACCATACACTTGACAAGGCTCTTCACCCTATAATACAGCCTCAAACCACAGCTCTCTCAGCCTCTGAGATTCAACCTCTGCCTTTATAGAGGCTTCCTGTCATTGAGCATCTTAAAGAAACATTGACAAAAGTAGTCCACAGGCCAAATCTACAGTTTTCCATGACCTTCTTTTCCACTGTGCCTTAAGATAGTCCAGAATTTCCAACAGAAAAACGCAACTGTGAGCTCTGTCATCCCTAACTCTCTTTCCCCAAATCAAAGTTGGGAAGACATAAAATGTCCTACACAACTTGCACAAATCCTGTCCTCTTAAAACCTACTGTGCTCTTGGGACTCCTGTAGCCTGAAGGCTACCCTCATCTCCTCAATGATGTGCACTATTCTTCTTTGTTTGTTTTCTTTATTTAATCACTTCACAGCCTGACCCCAGTCCCCTCCCTCCTTTCCTTCCAGTCCCACTTTCATGCCCTCTTCCCCCATTCCACCTTCTCTTTCTCAGAGAAAGGGAGGCACCCAAGGGATACCCACCCACTCTGCCATCTCAAGTCCCAGCAGGGCTAAACATATCCTCTCCCATTGAGACCTGACAAGTCAACCCAGCTACCGGAAAGGGATCTCAAGACAGGCAACAGAGTTAGAGCAGACCCTGCTTCAATTATTAGGAGACCCACATGTTGACCAGGCTGCATATCTGCTACATATGTGTAGAAGTTTTAGGTCCAGTACGTGCTGGCTCTTTGATTGGTGGTTCAGTCTTTTGTGAGCCCCCATGGGCCCAGGTCACTTTATGCTGTAGGTGTTTTTGTGGAGTCCTTGACACCCTCCAGCTGCCTCTACCCTTCCTCACACTCTTCCACAAGACTCCCAAGCTCCGCCTATTGTTTGGCTGTGGGTCTATTTGCATCTGCTTCCATCAGAAGACAGTTATGTTAGGCTACCGTCTCCACGCAAAGCAGGGTGTCCATTAACAGTGACAGGGGTTGGGTCTCTGCCATGGGGTGGATCCCAACTTGGGCTACCCATTGGTTTGCCATTCCCTCAACCTCTGCTACATCTTTATCTCTACACTTCCTGTAGGCAAGACAAATTTTGGGTAGAAACTTTTATGGGTGGGTTGATGTCCCCCTCCCTCCAGGAAGTAACGCCTTAACTTCCCACCCACCTTCCTGGCTGCTAAAATTCTCAGCTAGGGTCATGCCCATAGACTCCTAGGAGCCTCCCCTGCCCCAGGGATTCCCTCACACCAATTTCCATTCTCTCTCCCCTTCCTCTCCTCCAGCCCTCCACCCCCAGTCTACTCACACTGAATCCCCACCCTCCCTTCCCCTCTCCCAATCAGTTCCCTCCTTCCACTTAGTTCAGATCTCTAATTTTATTTCTTCCTCTGAGGGAGATTCGATCATCCTCCTCGGGCCCTCCTTTGTTTCTTTGGGTCCGTAGATTGTAGTGTGGTTATCCTGTATTTTACGGCTTATATCCACTTATAAGTGACTGCATACCATGTGTGTCTTTCTGGGTCTGGGTTACCTCACTCCTTGTGATCTTTTCTAGTTCCATCCAAATTGCATGATGTATTTGATTTTAATAGCTGAGTAGTATTCCATTGTGTGATGTGCACTATCCTAATTCTATCACCACTGGAATTAAATAGAGCATTTCCTAGCATGAATGAGGACCTGGGTTGGGGAGGATGAGGGGAAGGAAAGAGGAAGACAGAGGGAGGAGAAAAAGAATAGAGCATAGGGCGAGGTGATTGTAAAACCAGCCAGACAGGCAGAAAAGATGACTCATCAAGGAATGTCCCTGAAGACACTGACCACACTCTCCTGTCCTTTCTACCAGACAGTCCCTACATTTGAGCCTCATTATCTCTGGCCTTTATCAGTCTATTCACCATGGACTCCTGAGTACTATCTCAAGATCACCATTAAGAGCCATCCAATGGATTGCTAAATGAAGTCAAAGTTCTTGATAAACAGAGGGAGAAAAACCAGACTATGAACAGATAGGAATCTATCAGAAGATGAAGGAAGATATTTTTGCAGGAATTTAGCCAAGGGGAGCAAGGCAAAGATCACTTCCTTATTAGGGTAGAGAACCTTCAGTTAACCTTGCTCGCCAGAGCCACTGGTGTAACAGCCTCACACACTTAGCCTCACTCACACTCTCTCCTGACTCCCTTTTTCTTCTCTTTTAACTTTTACTCTTCTCTCACAAATAACATCTCTAAGGACTGCAGTTTCCCTCCACTCCTCCCAGTCCCTCCCCCAACCTCTTTTCTCCCCTGATCAACTCCTCCTCTGTTTCCCTTAAAAAGAAAGAGAGAAAGAAGAAAAAGAAAAGCCTCCCAGGATATCCAAGGAAGGAAATAAGAAGGAAGGAAAAGAAGGAAGGAAATAAAAAAAGAAGGAAAGAGAGAAAAAAAGAAAGCCTCCCAGGATAGCCACTGGGATAGCATAACAAGATACAGTAAACTAGGCACAAACCCTCATATCACAGTGGGACGTGGTAACCTAGTAGGAGGAGGAGGGTCCCAAGCACAGGCAAGAGAGTCAGAGACAGCCCTCACTCCCATTGTTGGGAGTCCCACAAGAACACCAAGCTACACAACCACAAGGTATATACAGAGGACCTAGCTCAGACTCATACAGGCCATTTGTCACTTTCGTTTCTGTGAGGCCCTATGAGCCTTGCTTAGTTGATTCTGTGGGCTGTGTTCTGCTGGCCTGACTTATCTTATACTCTTTTCAGGACCCCGAAAATCACCATCCCAATGACAGCCACCACCCCCCCTTTTTTTTTTTAAATCTCCCTTTCATGCAAAACAGCCTCGGTCTCATTCCTTGGGCAGCTTTAAGGTGTTAATGATTCCATCCTCAACTGTGAGAGCAATTGGTCCATGATAAGGATAACATGTTGACTTAGCTCACTTCTTTATACTTTCTGATGTCTGGATACATTTCTATTCCTGGACGAGCAATGAACCCGTGTTGCTTCCTTAAAGACCATTTCCCAGAGGGGGTCCACTTAGCAAAATAGATGCTGTCAAGGCCTCCCTTTCTGTCTGGCTATTTCCTGAAGCCACTGGCATACCACTTCTTTTTCTCCCTATAAATCTAGGTAACACAAAAAAAGTTCAGTGTACAGTCTATTAGCTTCCCAACTTCAAAGAAAATTTACTGGGGGAAACGGATAATTTATGAGGCCAAGATTTAGATCATTAGTACCCTGACAACAGAGCACGCAAGAGGCAATGTCTGCACTTTCGGCACTGGCCAGCGTGAGAAGAGGTCTTGAGTAGCTTTGAAAGCATTCACACAGGTTATTTTATGCATTCCGGCGTGGTTATCATATGCAAGAAGTGTGAAGAAGAAATGGATGCTGAAACCAAACTTCCTACCTCTCCAGGCTACCTCGCTGCAGTGTGAGTGGAACATACTGGCTCACGCTTCTAGGCCACGTCTCAGGGGACAGCACAATCAACTCTTAACATCTGATGAGTTAATAATCAATGACCTTACCCAAGAACAGCCAGTGCTGAGGGGATGGGACCTTGCCACTGTTCCGAGGAAGCTTGTCCTGAGCTCAGGAAAAGCTGAGCACACACGTATTAGGAACAGAACACAGTACAGTCACTCCTCTTCTAGATCTGACACCTTCATGGTGCTGTAATCGGTACTTTACACTTTTCCCTTCCCGTGTATACATATATGTGTGTGTTTCAATCTACATGAGGGTATGTGTTTATAAATATAAAATATACATATATACTATATTTAGTGATTTATGGTGCCTTCTAATTCTTTTTTGTTGTTTACTCATTTCCCACACTCCCCCAAAGGGTACTTTGAAATCTTTCCAGTTTGTACAATTAAACCTAACCATCTGGACAAAAATCTTCACATTCACTAAATTAGTCACAGATTTTGTGGGTAAGCTGAGAAACGGAATGCTATGCTCGACGCTCAGATTTAAACCACATCTACCCCAGCAAAACTCTCTCTCTCCAATAATCTCTCCAATTACGCATGCACATTCAGGCTCAAATAACATGGAGGCGACTATACCCCACTGCACAGAATTATTTATCCAGTTAGTTTCATTCTTTAGAGCCTAAAACAAACGACAACAAACCCAAAATGAGGGAGAGTCCAGAAACCTTTTAGAATGTATAGCAGACACGAGATAAATCATTACTTATTTCTTTACCAACAATTAACTCCTTCCTTCTACTGGTGTATAGTGTCAAGCAACTTGAGGGGCTGGAGGAACAGCTCAGCAGTGAAAAGCCCACACTGATCACCCAGAGGATGAAGGTTCAGCTCCTGGCACACGTGCCAAACTGCTCACAACTGCCTGTAACTCCAGCTCCAGGGGAGGAGATTCAACACCTCTAGCCTCCATGGGCAAATGCGCGCACACACACAGACACTCAGGCACACACACATGCCAGCTCCACATACACATAAATAAATCCTTTAAACATCAATTTGAAGAAATCGGCATGTTCAGTGTTGAACTCTAGTAAAGACGTGGGCTAAATAAACAGTTCCAAGTATAAACGTCTTCTGGCTTCTTCAGTGTTTACAATTGTCAGAAACTTGAGGTGTTTAAGACTTAATATATAGACAGCTGAACTCTAACAAGGCAAATGATCTCATGTTATCTGATCCCTGGTACATAACTGCAGCTGGTAAGAGTTTCTGTCAACTCTAAAACTGGGCAGGATTAGCCCCTGGACTGCAGTTGCGCTTGCTTGGGTACCTGGGAAAGACTGTTTGGTACCAGGAAATAATACATGATCTTGCAGGAGGTTTGCGGATTCATGCGGTAGTCTTTCAAAGTGCACCTTAAGCCTTTAATATAAGCTAAGATAGAAAGTATTAGACTCGGTGTAAGCAGATTTATAAAAATCATTTTCAAAGCATCTTAAGTTAGCTCCCTCCCACACACATTTTATACCAGTAACAAAGAGGATCTATCCAAACAGCATCTAAAATAGGCTAAACAGGGCCAACAAGACGCAAGAGGAACTCATATTAAGTTATAGGGACAGAAAACTGGCACCCGCCCACCTCTGTTCTGTATTCTACCCTCCAATACAAACTGAACACCTGGGTAGAAGGCATGTTTAGATGGTGACCTTTTAAAGGCCTTACAAGTATGTACATCATGATGGCACTGACAGCTGGCAAAAAAAAAAAAAAAAGCTTTCTTTCCAAGGAAGGTTAAAGCTGTAGAATCACTGATGCTTGTACTACCTCTGAGCCTTCACACTGGTGATGGAAGCCATTTTTATTATTATTTGTACACCTATATTGTGATTTGTTAAGTAAACCTAGACTGAGAGCATATTAACATTTAAACAAAGAATGCTCACTGAAGACTCAAATCTAGGTGAGCTTTTTTTTTTTTTTTTTTTTTTTGGACAGGTTCTCACATGTATCCCTGACTGGCCTAGAACTTGTAGAGTTCTGTCTCTGTCTCTCAAGGGTTGAAAACAAAACTGTAAGATACCAGGTCCAGTGATTCTTCACAATTAAAAACACATTTTCATTTAGCCTGCTTAGTGACCATGGTAGTTCTGTGATAAAAGTGAAGATTTAAGTCTACAGTTTTGAAAGTTATGTTGAATTCTTACAGGCATAAAACCCAGTCTCTTCCCCCATTTGCATAGACTATATTACTACAGAAGTATCTGGTATAAATAGCACATTTAAAAAGTCATCAACTGTTTGACAATGAAGCCATTAAGACCTAATCTTTTATATCTTATTTGTTCCCCAATCCCTTCACCCCTGTTACGTACAAGTCTCTAGAAGAGAACTGTCAAATAAAGCTACCAGCTTCCACTTAGATGGTGGGTCATACCATGTCAAAGGGATAAAAGAAACATGGTCATTTGAAGCAGACTGGGTAGCTCAGTGGTTAAGAGCACTTGGCTGTTCTCCCAGAGGACTGGGGTGCAGTTCCCAGCACTAAGGCCTCTCACAACCATCTCTAATTCCAGTTCCAGGGCATCCAATGTCTTCCTCTTTGTGGACATTAAGCCTCCACGTGGTGCACACACACAAACCCATACACATGAAATATTAAATAAGGCATCAAGTAGTGAACAAATGGTTTTAATGGTCCAGTGGGATGGCTTTAACTGTGGTCAAACAGATCAGAGGCAGTGAAAAATATTTGGAGTTATCAGAAAGTGTGGCAGTCTATAGACAAAAGAACAGTTTTCACTCACAAGATTGATGTAAAAATAAAAGTAGAGAATGAGGAAGTGTTTAGACTGACAGGTCTAGAAAAGAGCAGTTTACTGGAAACATCCCTAAGTCTTTTTATCCAAAAGATTAGAAGGCTGAACTACAATTACCATGGGAACAAAAGCCGTCATTTCTGGTATTTTCCTGTACTAAAGAAAAGTTCATGTACCCTGTTCTAAAGAGAATCACACTAGCTTCAGGCTGAAAGGCCCTTCAGCCCTGACTGTCTGCCAGATCACTGCCTTCCTGGGGAGTCCCTTTCTCTCCAGACCCAGGCCACTACCCAATTTAATGGGGGATATTTCTGACAACGACAACTGTCCAAACAGTTCTGGAGAACATGTTGGGTAGGACCTTGGGACAGCAAGAGCTCCCCACTCCTCAGGACCCAAACACTTGCCCAAACCTTTCTTCAACTGTCCTCCTTGTCTACCTCCCTACTTGACCGTCCCCATCACCACCCCAACAAAACAGAAGACAAAGCACTGCAAGAGTCCTCAAGCCCTTCTTTCAGCTGTCTGGGGGTTTTAATGCCTTGACCAGGCGAGGAAGAAATAACAACCTGCATCACCACCTCCTACCTCGTTTCTTAAAAGTTTAAGACATGTTCTTGGCCAAGCAGCTTCACCATTTAATAATGAAATAACCCCCCCCCTTTTTTTTTTGCCTCCTTCGAATGCAAAGTAAGAATATGGGGAAACAGTTGAGTGTGGTCTCAAAACACAACCCTGGGCATTCAATTCCTGTACTTTATAGTCTCATTTTGTCACCTACCCGTCCCTAGGATTTAGCGAGAAGTAAGTATTAGCCTATAAACAGATGGTATGTTCTACAATTAACTCATTCATTCATCTCTGCCATTGTTGTTGTTGTTGTTGTTAACAGCTTGGCTGCTGCTCAACCCAGAGACTTCCAGGTTCATCCATGATTTTGCTCTCCCAATGGTTAAAAGGTAATAAGCCCATTTAGTTTATAAAACTATACACCATCAACAAAAGCCTGTAATGCTTCCAAGATGCACGGTGGCCTCCACACACAATGAGGAGCTGTGTGCAGCAGCCCCACCCCCGCCCCCAAACACAAATGCCAGGCCCCAACTAAGCACCCTAGGGGCCTTCAAAGCAGTTATGCTAAGTTGCAAATACAGCAAGATCCACTTGAAATCCAACTACCCTGTGCGTTTTTCCTCCCAAGATAGGGAGAAAGACCGGGGCAGACTGGCCTCATTAAGGGGTAATTAGTGAACCCCAGGACTGGAGGGGCTACCACAGTCCTGCCTATTGTGAGGTTTTCGCTATGATTTCTAAGCTAGTCTCTTTCCACAATCTAAGAGGCCTGTTTTTAAATTTTTAGGCATTTCAATCTGCCAATATTTCTTTATGCGGCCAGACATTAAGGGAGAAGAAAGGAAGCCATACAAAAGACTTCCTTACCGTTTTTACAGAGTTTGTACACCGTCTAAATAAAGGGCTTTTGTAAAAACCACTTGTGTCGTTTATATTTCATAGATAATAAACATTATGAATTTTTGTAAAATCATCTAAGTAATTTATATTCCATATATAATAAATAATGTAAAATAAGACTTGTTTAAATGCAGCAAAATAAACACTCTTGATTACAGAGATTGAAAATAGCACATAAAAGGATGGTTTAAAAAGATCAATCAACATGGGCTTTTTATTATTATATGACAATGACCTTGAAAAGACAATGGATGTATTCTTTTACACGTGAAAGTGTTATTTAGAAACTAACAGAGTGACTTGATCAACATAACCACTTTACCATCAATAAAATCCTTCACACCTCTTCAAAGCCCATTACTGCTGTTGGTATCAATCTGCCAAGATGCTTGAGGACTGAACTCTACTATAAAATGTGCCAATAAATTCTGCTGTTTACATCCTTTAACGTCAAAGGTACCACCTCTGCACCAAAGCTAAGCCATAGGCCCACTATCAAGTGTTCTAAAATTATCCAGTGGAGTATTCGAGAAAGCAGTTTCCATGGAAGGTAATGAAATAGTGTTCCTAACTTCTCTTTCTAGGCCAAGATGTAAACACTTCCAATATTCACACAGATCAGGTGGAACGACAACCTGGTGAAAATTCACTGAAAAGGAGGCAACAGAGTAATGAGAACTGATGTGTAAAGATGTCCCACACGGTAGAACTAACGGCTGCAGTACGGGCACTGGGGGTTTAAGTTGTGGTACTCCATGGATGGGAACAGAAAGGCACCCAGAGCCCCACATTGTGCTCCAGAGACTTGGACACAATTTAGAGTACTTGTTAGTGCCTACAGTGACACCATTAATGCAATCCTGTTTATCAAGCCAAATGATGACACAATTCCTCTTTCTTAGGCTACAGCTTTTGGCCATATAATGAAAGAATTTTTAAATCTATTACATAACTCTGTGTCTGGGCCAAATATAGCGGTACTATATTTAGAAGTAAATTTGTATTTGTGTCCTATTAAAACACTCTACAGGAGCCCCGACTTAGCCAAATAGCCTGTTTTGTTTATTTTAGAAATTCTGCTTTATTTATTTATTTATTCATTTATTTTCAAAGTTTAAGCATATGCAGTACGTTCTGGGAAATCTTCAAGGATGGCTTGTAAAGGGAACCCTGACCGAAGGAGTCCCCTGGTTTTACTGTAGCCCACATATGAGAGTGGAGAAGGAGATGCGACCCCGGAAGTCATTCCTAAGAGTCGGGAACTATTTCATCTTCGAGTAAATCCAAGGGCTCAGGAAATAAATAAATAGATAGATAGATAGATAGATAGATAGATAGATAGATAGATAGATAAATAAATAAATAAATATTGAAGGGCATTAATTTGTTTCTAGATGTGTGCATGTAAGTAAAACAGCAGTCATAATGTGGAAATTTCGGTCACATTTTACAACTAATTGGAAGCAGATTAGAATTCCGCCTCAGGGGAACGTTGTCAGACTAGAAGCTGGAGCAAATGAAGAAAGAGGTGAAGGCGTCCCGAAGAGCTGACAGATTTACTGCGCTCAGGGCCATAAACGGGTCCCTGGCTGCAAGGAGGGTGCTTCCCCTCAGGCCAGGAGCCCGCAGAGCAGCCAGGGGAGCCCGGGCCACTCCTCCAGGGAACCCCCTCACACACGCACAGCCAAAGGGACCCGCACACACTGACACAGCGGTGGATCCCCAAGTCCAAGGGAGAGGCCTTTTTTTGGACGGGTGGGGGATGGGAAGAAAAAGGGAAGCAGCTTGTGAGGGCCATGAAGTAATGGAAACAGCTGCTGGCTTTCGACTTCAGTGTCTGGCATCTGCTACTCCATCACAGAAAAGACTGGGAAAGGATTTGGGCGAGGAATGTAAATGGAGACAATTGCCCAAAGGGAGCTGGATGCTTGGAGCCGGGAGTGGAGGAAGACCAACTGCTCCCTTCTGAAATCATGTTGCGCCCTTTTGACAGCAGCAAAACATGTGAGACTTAACTCAGATTGTAACTTCCAGCAGTTGGCCGACCTGGGAATACTCAGAGCTTCTCCATCAGTTACCAAGATGTCAGACAATGCGTCTGCCTGGTTGACCGGATGTCCACCATTCATCAGTGTTCTGCTCAACTTCCACACAGCTTCACACCGAGTTAAAATGGACTACTCTCCATTTCAGTCACTTGGGTTTCTGTAAAATCATCACGGGCTTGCTTTTGAACTAGGTCAAGGGTCAGGTTCTATTTGCTGTTGTCTAGTTTCTCCTTTGCCTCCTAGACTTGGTCCTAATTTCATTTCCATCACAAAAGAACTGGAACCAGGGAACACAGAACTAAGCGCCATTGTGCTAACCATGAGCTCATAAGAAAGCCCAGATTTGATAGCATTTATCCCTGTACTGTGGTGAGCCACATGCAAATAAACAGTTCCCCGGTGAAGAATGAAAACCCATGGTTTCAGACCTTCCAAGTCAAACGTTATTGTTTTTAATATGAGCTATCCATAAAATAGGTGAAGGAGATGATAGGAAATTCAAAAGTAAGCTGGCCTGGCTGAGCACAGTTTGAAAAAGGAAAGGAGGAGGTGGAGAGGAGGAGGAGGAAGAATGTTCTCCAAATCCCCCTCCTATTTTAAGTGAAGAATGAGCTAAACTGTAAAATCTACACAGGAACATAAACAGTGATTTTATGCTAGCAGAATTCAAAGGTGTGGTGAGGCTAGGGCTTAGCCAGAGGGCAGCCCTCCAACACAGGTTGCTAACCTAACAAGGAACCATTTGGACATGACCTTTGAACCCTTGTTGACTAATGTGAAGGACACAGAGGTGCAAGGAAGGCAGCCAGATGTGCTTTCATACCAAATGAGGAGTTTTCTTTAATCAAAAGGGTGAGTGACTTCAGGAGTTTGCAAAAGTGTGACCAACTGGAACTTTGTCGTCTGTTGCTAATTGAAGCATATAAAAGAGTCCATTTCGTAAAACATATTACAAACACTTTATGTATGTATAAATTTACTGCCACATGACAAAAACCAGAATCAAGCTCACTGGTAGAAGATCAGTACAACCAAAGACCATGCTATTATTTCAAACTGTCAGGGGAAGGCAGTAAAATTGCTACCAGGTCTCCTTAAGTTACCCTTCAATAAAAAGAATCCATCAGGGAAATAAGAGGAAAAGAAAACACATCAAAACCTTAAAAGTCCCTTTAAGTAAAATTATATGTCTATGGCACCATGCCATCTGCTCTCTGGTTAACATAATAAGCCCATTCTCAACCCTAAATACGTGCTTTCTACAGTCATTATGAACAACACAAAAACATAATATGTTTTTTATTCACTCCTGAACTGCGAAACCTACATTCATATGGCATTATTGGGATATGCCTAAATGTTTGTTTTTAAGGTTCTATCTTAAGAAAGCTAGGTGTCTGTGAGTCATTGTATTAGTGACTAATAATCGGACTGAGTTGGGGTGATGAGATGGGGCTGAAGAGAGAGTGGCTTTGAAAAAGTCCGGAGTGGTGTGTATCCACCATTCCAGGCCCACTTCTCCTAGTCAGAACAGGCTACCCATTGAGTTCTCCATTAGACCATAGACTTCAGATTTTCATTTAGCTTCCCTTGGGGGTAAACACCTCCTTCTTAAATATCAGATGAGATGCCTGTAGTTTAAGGCTCACTGGCCTACCAAGACACAAGTATTTGCTTTTTGATCACTTTAGTTCTTGAAACAGAGCCCATAATCTCTTCTACTACATTCCCAAAGGTGTTTCTCAGCAAAACTTAGCAGGTATATAGCATTCAGCTTTCAGAACAAAGTGTCAGGCTCACCATCTTGAACTTCCCCGCAGCTCTCAAAATACCATTACAAACAGCCCAATTGCTGGTCAACCAGCTGAGAGCAGTTTAACAATCTCTCATTCAGTTGCAGTGGCTTTGTTCCAGTGGCCAAAACCTTTAGCTTGAACTGAGAAGATGTTGGAACAGAAAGCAAACAGTCTAGTGAAATTTCAGTGGAGACACAGAACTGGGCACAGAGGAAGGCACCTCTTCTCTGCAGCAGAGTGAAATGCAAAATTAGTGCTAGTTTTTTTGTTTGTTTTTTTTTTTTCTTTTTAAATTACATTTATTTTTTTTATGAGTGTGTCTGCCTTCAGGCATGGGTGTGCGCCCCTGTCACAGGGTACAAAAGGAGGGTAAGAGAACAGATGATAAGAGTCAGATCTTTCCTTCCTCACTGTGGGTCCCAAGGAACAAACTCGGGTCACTTGTCTTGGTGGTGAGTATCCTTTGTGCAGTCTTAAAACCCAGTTTTTTGCTTATTGGCTTGTTTGTTTTGTACTAGAAGAACAAAGCTCATACCACCCGAGACTACCAATTCAGCATCTGCATATGCACTGACATCATTTAGAAGCGCAGACCTGTATGGAAGACCTCTTACATGGCTGCAATTTGATCCTTACTTTATTTATTCTCTGGCCACCTAAGCCATTACTGAAGCAGAGATTTCACCTGTTCCCTGTCCCTTCCAGATTTAGTGACCCAAGGCTCAAGTATGTACTATTCTCTGGTAACAGTCCTAGTAAAGGAGTGATATTCTCCCTGTGACATTGCTGCGAAGGGTAGATAGCCCACTGGTCCCTTAGTTCTGGCTGCTCCTTGATGGCAGGAGGCTGTACAGGTAACTTAGAACTAAACTGTTTAGTATTCCAGCAAACCCCTTGATGTTCAGATCACTGGCAAGACGAAAGAGCTGGCAATCAAAACTCTGTTGTGTTACAGTAATTACGACGACAAACTTCCCAATGCTTAATATTAAAGAATAGAAGAGTGTGATCCCTCCACCTCTCCTGCTCTTCTAGAGTGTGCTCAACGTGGCAATTATCTTCGTTCAAGCAGCAGAGTTTAAATTGCACTGAAACTCAATTATACCCATGACTTTTTTAAACATACACTTCAAACGGCAGGTTTCATCACACTCGAATCACTGAGCAAAATCTCTTTCCCAGCTTATAAAAAAGAGATTTTTATCCCCCCTCCCACAAGACATCTTCAAATACAAAACTGACATCCCTGAAGCTTTGGATCTACTTTTTCTTTTTTCTTTTTTTTTTTTTTTCTTCCTTTTTTCTGGCCCTGTGAATGAAGAAGGAAGGCTGAGCAATGTTGAAAGACGAAAGGGGGTACCCACATAATTTTAAAACAAACAAATGCTTCAACCTGCAGTTCTCCCAAATGCCATTACCAACAGCCCGCACTGCCACCACCTTCAAAGGGCAGAACAGGCACTTCTAAACAACAACAACAACAACAAAAACCACTCTATTTTGCTACTCTTAAAAAAGGCAAAGGAACTAGAAGAAGTAAATTTATGATTTGAGTGCATGTGTCTAAAATAGCTTTGCAATTATCAAGGGCCTCTTAGACTGAGCAAGAATGCATTATGTGCTAATGACCACAACCAGGGGTCCCTTCTCCACTCCTTTGTCAGAACCCAAGCAGATACTCCCCTGCAGCTTCACCATTAACATGTCTGTTTCCTGTCAGCCCACTCAGAGATAATGTCATTTATCTCAGGAAGGCACAAGCACACTCATTAGCTCCAATAAAGGACCTCAAACAAAGGCCGGATAATGTTTTACCCAGGGTTCCCACTATATCCAGAACCAAGAATCCTCGCCTGTAAGAGTCAAAGACTCAAAAGTTATCCTTAAAGGAGCATGCGGTTGTTTATCAAGGATTCTGCAAGGTGGCCCTGAATGGCCTATGTATAGTAAACAAGAGTGGGCAGCACTATCACACAAAATTAGATTAATGAAAAGTGATGACCAGCGTTAGCCCTGGGGAGCCTTTCCCCCTCTAGCCTCCAGGAGGAACATTGACAAGATCATTTAGATCTTTGAAGAACTGACCTCCCTCCACCTCATTGTGAGGGTCTGTAGTGGTCAGTGGCTGAGCTTCTGGAAATCCTCAAAAACAAAAAGTGGAACTGCTAAAAGAAATGTGGGAACATGTGTTTTCACAGTGGTGCTCGTATTACCTCAATTTCAACTTTCTATGAAGTAAGTACCAGGTGAACTTTTTTTTTTAAATAAAAAAAGCACAGACATAGTCAAAATTGGGGCAAATCTCAGTCATTCATTCAATCCCCGTGTTTCATGCTGGAAACAGATGAAGAACAGATGGTACTTTCCATGTTGTTTGAATCTGGTTATTGAACACCTCTGTGGCTAGGGAGATTTCTGCTTAGCACTTTCGGCATTCATTTAATTTACTAACTATAAGACTGCTGCTTAGGAAAAAATAAGTCTTTATAACACTCTAATTAAAACCACCTTGCTCCCGAGCAATCACACTTGAAAGAGCATATTCTTCACCTTAGGACATTTGGACAGCCAGCCCCTCCCTGGCCCTTCTCCCCCTTTGCATTGTGGGTTATTTGCCAAGTTATTAAAGTAGCGGAACATTATCACCTTTAGCTCAATCTGGGGCAATTGTGCATACCTTCACTTTTTTTCCTCCAGTAAACCTATCAGATTTCAAACGCTAAGCTCAAAATTCAACAATAGACCTGATCATACAAGTACCCCAAGATCCAGATACCTCTGAACAACTCCTCTGTCACTCTCCCAGGACATTTATGGGAAAGGAAGGAGGACCAGTGCCACCTTTAGCTAAATCCATATGTAACTTTCAGAACAGTACACTGTCCAGCTACAATGGACTCAGTTGTTTCATTAAAGCTAGTGACCCTTCTGCCCTTTCATTCCATCATAGATCAAATGCACTCCCTAATTCACAGGACACACTATATTATGGGGGTGGGGACATAGCCACAAAAGTCATTAATCAAAACATGTTCTTAAAATGCTCACACTCACTTAGAGAATGTGTCGGGATTCCCTAGTGAAGTGTAAAAAGGCTTCTACAGGAGAATAAAACAAAATGAATGATGTCCTTTTATAGACAGGTCCATTTATAGACACCATCTTTTAGAAGACAAGGCCCATGGAAATGAAAAGAGTTTATAATATTACGGAAATGACCTTTCTTGGAGCACATACTGCATAGAACCCTAAGACATAACTGTCCTGCCTATGTCTTCCATTTATTTCAGTTTAAGTATCAACTGCTTTCAGGACTGTTTTTTTCCTGTATGTTTCCCAATAGTCTAGTGATTGAATAACCCCACTGAATAACAGCACTCAATATAACTATTTCATCCAGCCCAATGGCTCCTTCTCTGATTAATCTAAACTCTAAGAAGATGAAGAGAGATACGTAAACAGCTTCAGTGCTTAGAAAGGAAGGAGGAGGAAGGCGGAGAGGCAGGTTTTAACAACCAAAAGCCAACCCATCAAATCTACTTACTCAGACATGCCACCAGTGGCTTAACCACAAAATGGGCTACAGAAATATAGCTCAAACATCTTGGAATTATGGTGTGTTTTGATTTTTTTTTTCACGTATTAAGGGAGTGGCGACTTTTACAACATACTTGTGGTTTCCACATAAAGGAGCCAGAACACTCATTGATTTAATTAGGCGTCATAAGGTCCAATTTATCATGTTTTACATGACTCTGTGTAGTGAAGAAACAGAATAAACATACCAAAAATAGACATTTAAGCATGCTGTGAAAATTAACCAGTGACAGCAAGTCTTATGAAGCTCCTTTAACCTTTCTGTCAGGAAAAGAAATGATAACAACACACCTTAGGTTTTCAAATGTGCTTTCTTCTCACACAGGAACCACATACGATTGCTGCGTTTTTACTCTGAGGGCAGTTACTTTTTAATAACCTGGTTCTTCAAGCAATGTTGAACTTAAAACATATAGAATATTAAAAAACAAAACAAACCAACTTCTTTAAAGATGTCTGAGATGTGAAACATTTTTTTTTTTTAAGTGAAGTGTGCCCTATTAAGTTTTTGCTTTTTAAACAGGCATCCTTCTGCATTGGGAAGTATTTTCTAAAACAAAGCCTAATTTGACTTACCCAATAGTTAGTGAAATTAGGCTTGCTTCCCTGCATGGCATTCATGCCAAAAATTTGGCAGCTCTGGAGCCAAGGACGGACATATTAATAAGTGAATTGGGGGTATGGGGAGGACAGTGCTTAAGAAGGAATGTTTAAGATCCCAAGCCAACATTTCAGCGTGACAAGAGTGGCCAACACTTTAAGTCCCAGGCCCCTGAAACCATACTAAAAGGATTTCTGGGACACTCTAGTTGCTGAGATTGGTGCATCGCTTCCACACAGCAGGGCCATGTTCTCTCTCTTCCCTCCCCCACCTTGGCTCCGGCCGTGACTTGTTTGCTCTTCAGTTATGAAATTCATATGATCCCATTTATACAGCTCTGCCTGAAGACGCCTTGCATGTGTGTGAATAATTTAGCCCTTCCATTCCTCACCCATTTCCCTCTGTGACTGGGAAGCGAAAAGAACACACACACACACACACACACACACACACACACACACACACACACTGGAGAACCGACACCATGCACTAATCTCAGTTGCCATGACAGCAGCCCTTGAGATCCTGCAATGTTCTGATCGCCAGCTAAACAAAATTGTTGAATGTGAACATTTGGCTGGAAGATTAAAAGGCTAAGGGGAATGCAAAAGGGCAGAACCTCCCACATTCCCAGCAGCCAGTGGATCCAATCAAACAGCTCTGACTCCTTAACCACAACATGGTGAGCACTGGATTAGGGCAATTCATCCAGATAGTTAAAGCAGATTAGAGCTGCAATTTGAAGACTATTGGCAACAAAAGTAAATGCCCCACTGTACTAAGTAATAAGAAGATTTCAAAGCGTCTTTTAGTAGAAATTATGTGAAACCACACATTTAAAGTAAGAAGGAAACCTTAGGGTTTTTTTTTTTTTAGTTCATTTAAATTCATCAATGTAAATGGCTATCTAAGAGGATTTGGATTCAAAGAGTAATCAGTAGCCCTTTTGCAAGTTTGACATTGTTGGCTACACCTTTCTCTACCTCCATCAATGTTTCCAATCAGAACTTTATTCTATGCTCCAATTTAAATGTTGAGTATGTGAAGTTGAAAGAGAAATGTGAATCATTCCTTGCAGAAATAATTTCCAGGAGACTTCTTAGCATCACTCAAGCCAGAAAGAGAGTTAAAAAAAATTACAGCATAAAAGCATATTTAGAAGAAGTCACATTGCTAGACCACTTGATAGAAATACTACAACTGCATGCTACAACTTGTGGAACGAATCTAAAGATTAAAGAAAACACCACTCTCTCCTCCCAACCAGCGTGCCTCGTGGACACGTAACCAACTGTTCCCAGCCATTACCCAAAAAAACAAGCAAACCCCCTGCCTCCATGCCTAAGCAAGGTAACGCTGGGGCAGACTTTCCAGTACAGTGCCTAACCACAGACTTTAAGACGATGACCAAGGGCAGTGCAAGGATCCAAACGGCCTGAGTGAAGCATTGTTAAGGACAACACGCACCTCTAGTGTTCGCTGCTGCCACCGTGCCCCCTTTGGTTACAGCTTCACACTTGAGGAGCACGAGCCAAGCGTGTTGTCCAGTTCTTACAGACCTTCCAAGCTGCCCAGGCAAGCTAAATACCCAAGTGATAACATTCTCACGGCTCGAGCTAGAAAGAGGTGAGAGAGCAAAGGCAGAGTCCTCATAGCCACCAAAACCATCACAGTTTGGCTGCAGAGTTAGGAAGTCAGTGACCAACACTCCTAGTCTGGAGTACATCCTCTGACAGAACTGTTTTGGGGAGAGTAACAGAACAATGAGTCTAAATAACCCTCCACACTCCTTCCCGCAGAAGGAACTAGAGTCCTGTTCCTAAGGACACACTGTTGAGAATACAGACGACAATTCTCTTCAGGGAAGGAAACAAGGACGAAACTCAAGCTAGTGCAGTAGCAGGTTTTCTATTCAAAGTACACACAACTTCTGGCTGGCCAGGAGCCCTTTCGAGGCAAATGGCACTTGGAACATCCAGAGCGTCCCACCCCATGACCTTTCAAACGCTGGCACCACAAGCAGCAGCAGCAGCAGCAGCAGACGCCAAGAGCCAAACATTCCACTCAGGATAGCATCCGTAAAGGATGACAGTCATAGAAATCTCACAGAGAACCCGAAAGCACTAGGAAGTGTAAGACACCCGGAGGCACATCCCACATCCCCAAAGAAAGGCACACAGAGTGGACACACAAGAAAGCGACCGTATCCTACCTTCTCGGTTTTCAGTTTCTTGATCCGCCTGTGGCTCTCCTCCTCCTCCTCTTCCTTCTTGACCAACATAGAGTTTCCCATGAGCGCTGAATCCGGGGCACTTTTGCTAACTTCCCCTGGAGCCCCGACACTGCCACTCCCGGCACCCCCACAGTGGAAGGGGCTTGCGCCACTTCCATTACTCTTGGCCCCAAAGCCGTAGAGGTGACCACCGGAGGGGGCCTGGCCTCCGCTGCCATTCTGGTGGCCCTGCAGCAGGTCGTGCTTGTCTTTCCGGGATCTCGCAGCATCCTTATCCCGCTTGGCGCCTCGGCTGCTGTGGCTTTTCCCTGGCTTCTCTTCCTTGTTTTTCCCACAAGAGCCTGCCCCCGCGGTGGCAGCCGAGGTCCCGGTGCTGGTACCGTTGCTGTTTGGGTTGCCGCCGCCGCCGCCGCCGCCGCTCACACTTTGACCCAGCGCTGAATTCATGCCAGTAGCCTCTCCAGGGCGCCCTTGGACTTCCTGCCTCTTGCCAGTGCTGCTGATCTCGGGAATTCCATACAAGGCAGCAGAAGGCAGAGATTTATTAGCATCCTTAGAAGTTTTAGCCCTTTTCACTTTTGATTTGCTGGTCTCTTTGTGTGGATTCCCCTGGGGAGCCGAGGGCTGAACAGAAGCAAATTTTAGGCCATCAGCTAAGGCTGAGGTAGCACCGGTCCCGTTGGAGGCCGGACCTCCACAATCCTTAGTGTTGTTGTTGGTAGTGCTGTTGGTGGAATTATTCATCTCAAATTTCTGTCTGTCCTTTTCCAAATCGGCGTCCAGATCAATGATTAAATTTCCAACCCCGATTTCCCAATCATCGCCACTGTCATAAGTATCAACTGTATTTGGATCCACACCTTTTCCTGCAGTCGAAACGTTCACGGACATCCTGAAGATGAGCTCTCTAGATTAAAAATCCGATGAACTTTCCTTGGGAGATGAGGGGACATTCGTTTAGCTCCGCTGGGCTTTCTTTTAAAGGAAAAAAAAAAAAAAGTCTTCCAATTTTCCTCTTCTCTTTCCTGCCCCAAGAATGTGTCCAGGGATTTCACACCCTTCACTCCAGGTCCAGCTTCTCCTGTGGAGGGGGGAAAAGTCGAATATTTCTTGTCTGGATGTTACCAGAATAGAAGGCGATTAATACTGGGGAGTCACTAAGGGGGCACAGGGAAGGTTAGAGGGGAGGGGAGCTCCTTATTGTCCCCACAGTCCTCAGGTTTAGAGGAAAACAGCCAGACTTGAAAAGCAGGCCCCTGACAATAAGCATCTTACAGTAGCTAAAACGAAAATCCCTCTCAACAGCAGGGGGATAGGCAGTTCTTTAAAAGCATTAAAACATCTCCAAGGATCAGATTCAAACCCTGAAAGGTTTCTGTGGATTTTTTTTTTTCAAGTTGAACATTTTTTTTTTTGCCAGGCACATGGGCTATTTCAACCCCATGAAAAGATTCTGGACTCTCAGACAAGAAAAACACAGTGTTAAACATCCCTAAACATGCCCTGGCTCTTGCAGTGTAAAAAGAAAGAAAGAAAGACCAAAAAAAAAAAAAAAAAAAAAAAAAAAACAGGCCCTGAAAGTTCTCTGGGACTAGTGTTCAAAATGATGTCATTAAAATTTCCCTATTTCTAATTTTGTTATTTCTTCTTACAAATTGCCTGGACAATCTAGGTTTTGTTCTTCATAAGAAACAGGAAAAAAAAAAACCCACAACACTAGTCCCTCTTAGACGTACCTACCACCCTCTTTCCCCAACAGCCACACAATTCTTTCTGAAATATGTACAGACCTCTTTAAGAGTATTTCTCTCAGTAAAAAGACAGCGTGAGAGGAAAGGTTAAATATCTGCCTTTTGAGGAAAAAAGAAAAATTCATCTAAACAGTTTTGCCATACCCCTGGGCCACAGAACTGCTCAGTCTGTTAAATATGGTGCTACTGACGGTAGGGAAACTGATTAAGACATACACTTAAGTGATCTGCGCCAAGGCGGCCTCAGTGACCACAAATGAGTGTGTGTTTGACAAAGAGCAGTTAAAACAGTTTTTAAAGGGATCAGCCCCCTTTTAACAGTTGATTGTCAAGCAAATATACGCACACACATGCACACACACACGTACACACACAGAAAGACACACACTCAGAAAGAGAACGCTTACCTTTTAATCCTTTACCATTTTTTTTAAATTAGGACCGCAAATCAAAAAGCATTTCTCACTCCACTCGGCACAAGCCTTTGCCTCATTTTACTTAAACGCCAAATGATCAAAAAGGAAGAAACCAAGTAACACATCTCAGCCAAAATAATCACTCAGTAACATTATTCCAGCTCCCCATCCCCCTTTTGGCAAAAAACTCTGAAGTCCTTTTCTCCTTAAAAAAATGTGTCACTGTGCAGCTGGGAGATGCTTCACACTCACAACCCAAGCACCGAAGGGTGTTTTTCCTCTTAACAAGCATTCAGAATAATAGGGTGTTGAGAGAGAGGGAGAGGAGAGGGGGAGGGGAGGGAAGAAAGGGAGGGAGGGAGAGAGAGAAAGAGAAGAGAAAGAAGAGAAAAGGAGAGAGAGAGAATTAGAGAAAAAACTTTTCCGAACTTCTCCTTCCGCCTTCAGTTGCAGACTTCAGAGTCACGGTGATCAGTAAGTAATGACCTCGTGTAGCAAACCTACAGGCGTCCTCCAGTAACGAGACAGAATGTGCTAACATCGGGATAAATTAGTGAAAGGGAAGAAAGAATAAGAAGAAAGGACTGAAAATCTGGGCTGGATTCCGCCTGTTAGTCGGGAAGTGGCATTTTTCCGCTCGTCCTGACATTTGATTTCTCCAACTAACTTAAGGAGGGGGTGAAAGGATGGGAAGGAGGAGGAGAACGAGGAAGAAAGGGTAGGTTGAGAAGCTGGGCTGGAGGAGAAAAAGAAAGGTGTGGAGGAGGAGGGAGCAGACGATGCAGGGAGCTGATAAAACCAGTTAGAGCAGCTTTCGCCCGGGGCGGGGGGCGGTGGAGCGGGGGAAAATAACGGCGTCTAAAAGGGGGCTGTCTTGGAACCCTAAAGGATGTGATGTTTTCCTGTTTTATGTTGTTTTTGAGGAAAAAAAAAAAAAAAAAAAAAAAAAGAGCCGAGTTCTTAGAATAGTCCCCGAGGAGGGGTTAAAATCCTCCGCCGCGCAAGCCGATCTGTCATGTGGTAATTCGATAATTAGAGTCAAAAGATTTTTTTTTTTTAAGGCGACCTTTTTCCAGGACAATTTCTCCCTGTCTACACGCAGCAAACAGTGCGTCTCTATTTTTTTTTTCTCCTCCCTCCACCTCTCGCCCACCCCCTCCTGTGTTTAGTCAGATGGCCTCGGAGCTTGGCTTAGTATTTTTAATTAGCTGGCGTTTGGAAGCTAAAAGCAGTAATGAATTGTTGATGGATTGGAAGTGGAGAGTCGCTTTGCTGGAAATGTCGGGGCTGGGAGAGGGGGATGGGCGCGTTAGCAGCACCAACCATCTAAAAGGAGCGATTTTGTTACAGTGCAAGCCTTTCACATCACGTGAGGATCAAGGGCTCAATTGGTTGTCGTGAGAACAAAAATGGTGACAAGCGTATCAAGAAAATACTGATCTGGTCTTTAAAAAAAAAAAAAAAGCTGAAGGTTTCCCCCTCCCCCCCCCTCGCGCTCCCCCTCCTCCCCCCTGCGCGCCCTGCAGTGGGCGAAGCTACAAGTTATGAATGTGAAACATTTCTCAGCCATCTAGGATCTCGGAAGTTCGGAAGGAGGGAAATGTAATGGCCACAAGAGCAAAGCAGATGTTTTAAAGAAACAGCTTATAAACCTTTCCTCAACTGATCTCCAATTTGTCGACTTTCCCAAGGGGGCCAGGGCTGCGGACGCCAGGGGGGAGGGGGGAGTGTGCCTCCGAGCTGCTGGGATTTTAGGGACACCCCCCCCCTTCATGTCTTAAACAAAGAAAAACATTTTGCTAGCTCCCAAACAGGGTCTTGTAATAAACACACCATTGTTACTATTTGTGGGTTTGTTTGGGTTGGGCGGGGCTCCCCCTTCTCTCTCTCTCTTTCTCTTTTTTTTTCCTTCCTGCTTTTCCAAGAAGGTGGAAAATGGTAGTTACAGTCATTACATGTAATGGATGAATATTCCCTAGTTTACTATTAAATTACTGAGCAGGAGGATGTGACAGGAGAGAAATCGGCTTGCTCAGCCCGGGTTCCCATTTGCTTGGCTCGGTCTGGGCGGGGGTCTGCTCAGCTCCGGTAGAAAAAGGAAGGAGGGGGAAAGCAGGCTAGAGAGCAGACACGGAGGACCAGGGTGTGTAACTGAATCACTCTTAGTCTCCTTTGGGTTAGAGCCCAAAAGGTAATTTACTCTAAGTTAGCCCAAGTGCCCAGTCAAGCTTAATTTCTCTACAGAAGTTACAAAGTCACCCTCCACTGAATAAAATTCACCCTTCTTGGGTTGTTCTAAATGCAAAGCCAAACCCTGTAACTAGTTCCTCATTTCAATGCATAAAACTCGCACATTCCCCTGCATGAACACCCCGCTTAAAGCGCTAGCTAGCGACACACCACGCAACCGTACTTACGGTCTGTATGGGAGCGAGTTGACCTTTTCCTTCTAACTGCATTGAGTGTGTTTGGCTGCAGCCGCTTTATTTTGGAAATTATAATTTCTTCAATTTTTTTTGTTTGTTTATTAAAGATGGACCAGCAAATGTCACAGACCGTCCCGTGTATTTTTTTTATAAAAATAAAAAAAAAATAATAACAACAACAAAATAAAGAAGAAAAAAAAAAAACCAGAACACAGAAATCCCCCTGGTGCACACACACACACACACCAAGCTTGTTCTGGAACAGTGGAATCAGAACTGAAACACAACACACGCACGGGGGAGTGGAGCCAAAGGAGCTCTCAGCCTGTATACCTGAAAGGGACTTTTCTTTGTTCCCAATGCCCTTTCGCAGCGGGCCAATCGGAGAGCAGCTTTTATGAAACCGGGCTCTCTCATTGGCTAGCTGCTTTCTCTTGGCTACTGTAGGGGGTTGAGATATACACACGTATAAAACACACACTGAGCGCGGGTGGGGGTGCGATGGGGGGTGGCAGTGCAGACAAAGCGTTTTATTTTCCAAGCAGATTGGGGTTGCGGAACCTCCCGCAGGACGAAGGGAGGAGGGGGGGGGAATGGGGCGCCCATTTCAATTACTACATCATTCACATAAAACACTTATTTATTAAAACACATCTCAAGCAGGCTGCGAAGAGAGGATGTCGGTAAATGCAAGTTTGATTGTGTTATCTTGGGGGAAATAATGTATGTGATCGCTCGGTGGCAGAGGGAAGCCAGCTGAGCCACCGGCGCCGAGCGGGGACGCCGCTCCGTGGAAAGCCACGCTAGCGGTTTGCCGTTGTCCCTTCCGTGTCCCAAGGACTCGGCAGCCCAGATCTGCAGCTTCTGCCTTTCAGCCCTCCCCGCCACCTTGCCCTTCCTGCAATCCTGCAAAATCTCTCTCTCTTTCTCTCTCCCTCTCTCCCAACCCCCCTCTTCTGACCCCCCCTCCCTTCCTTCCTTCCCCCCCCCTCTCTCATTAAATAAGAAATATCAGTGGGGGGCGTCCGGTGGTGGGCGAACAAGTAACCCTTTTGTTTCCAGGCTTCGGGTCTGAAAGCACTGAAATGTAGACCATGGAGAGCAAACCGACTGAATGGCTGTCCTCAGATTAGCAACAAATATCTCCACCTCATCTTCTGTAAATAAACAAACAAATAAATAAATAAATAGAGCAACGTTAACACCTCAGACCAGCTTTATTAAAAAATAAATCGGTTTGTGGAAAATAAAATACACCAGGCATATTAACCCCTTAAACAGCCCCCTTTCCTCATTTTAACATCTGGATTACCTGTCAAAATTATTTTCTCAAATCTTTTACTCTTACGAGGGGCGTGGGGGGAGGAGGACAGAAATTCTAAATTCTCCTGATGCTATGTCCTCAATTCACAAACATACAAAAGTGTTCTCACTTTTATGGTAAGACAAATGCAGCCTAGTTAATGGGACTCATTTTCCAGGGCAGGAGGCTAATGTAAAAACAACTCGTTAATATGTTTAAGCTAATATAATCTTACATATTAAGCCTTTAGAACATGGTTTATTTTTAACTTTGCGTTGTTATTTTCAATTATTTTAGGAGCTACAATGTGGCGATTTTAAAGTCACGTAGTCTATGAATTTTGAGGAAACCTATTAGAACCCCAAGTTTGAAGGAGCAGGTAAAATCGGGATCTTCGCCTGACGGTGGGGGTTTTAGATGTGCCGTAGCTTAGGCAAATGGGCGCACAGAGTAAATGACATCTGGCAGAAGGCAGCTATGATGTAAATGTTTCGTGGTGACTCTGTGGATCAATAAAAACATTTATGCCACATGTTATAAGTAATGGTTATTGACTAATGTTTGTGTTTTTAATATATTTAGTCCATTTTAAAATGCCAATTAGTTGTTTCACTGCCCTAGATGAAGTAGACAAGATGTTGCAAATAGTAACAAACAGCAATTTCTGACCTTTATTGAAGCAAGACAGAGAAAGAGATCGGTAGAAATACTTTAGATCACCCAAGCTCTTACTCAAAATGAAGTCCTACATTAACAGATAATCGGGGCAAATTAGATATGCACCGTCCTCTCATCTTCTGCTTGAGCTTTGATGTCTGGGTGGTATTGTTGACAGTACAGGTTTTACATTTGTATATGGCTCCTTGGTAACAGCACAGTACCATATGGAGAGCCATAACTTTTCTTCTTTTAGAAGTGTGGTTCCTGGAAAGACCAGCTCACGCTTGTGTGCTTCCTGTGTCCCTGGGGTGTTGTCTCCATTTCAGGCTATGGTTACCCCTTATGTTATATTAGTTTGGGGAAAAAAAAAAATCAATGCCTATCTCTTAAAACAAAAACTCTTCACGTGGTATTTAAACATTACCATCCTGATACTGGGGAAGGGTGAAGTTTTTGCAAAATGCCCCTGACTAAAGAAATCACAGGGTTGAACCACAGATTTGTCTAACCAGATCCAAAACGTAACCAGGGGTGTAACTGAACCCAGCACTGTCTTCAACACCCATCTCTAAACTTAACCCTTATTAAATAAACACCGCTGGCCAAAGATGAAGTTTTATGCTCAACTTCACTGCATACCTAACTCAAATTATTCTGGCAAATCAGAGCGGGGTTTCCTTTACATCTTATCACTCCCACAGGCCTTTTTATTACCACCCCCATCTCTCCCACCTCCCAAATTCTTCCAGGCAACTTTTGAACAGACTTCTTTTGTTACTCTGGCTTCCCATGTGTTTGCTTTCTGTTTGTTTTGCTTGACAAGGAGGGGGAGACAATCAAGAGGCCCCCCAGGACTCACAGTTCATAGAAGACTGAAAAAAAAAAAGGTAATTAGCTGCCAGCTTCGAGAAGCGCAGGTACTCTCTTACCTCACGAAATTGAAAAGCTTGTTTTTGTTTTTGTTTTGTTTTGTTTGTGTGGAGCTGAAAATTTTCATCTTGATTTATTTTTATGGGATTTAATCTGAGAATTTCATTCATGAGAACATAATTTCCACCCCTCTTTCCCTCCAACTCTTTCTGTGTCCCCTATCCCCTTTCAAATTCATGACCTCTTCTTTATTATTACATGTTTATTATAAAAAAATAATAATCTGCAGGCAGTGTAGGTGTTTTCCTCTTGATATCTACTGCATTTACTTGATTACACCAGTACACTGCTTCAACATATGCACTTTGTAATTTTACATTACGTTGGGTGTCTCCCCAGAGACATGAGAGACAGAGATGTCTGGAAAAAAGGGCGGTGTTCAGAATTGAGGGGTGGGGGAAGCGTGAGGTTGGTGTAAAGGAGGTAATTAAGGAGTGTCATCCTGGCAGCAATAGCCACCACCATCCTTCAATGGGCCCCAGATCCACTCAGCACCACACATAACACATCTTTTGCAAGGAGGTGGACCCATCCTGCCATCCAGGCAGGAGACTTGTCTTTTCTTCTCTTCCCCCCCCCTCCCCCGCCCAAAGGAACTCAAGAGGATGCCAAGGGCTTCAAGTAGCATCACAGAAAATCAAGGTGGTGACTCTGGATTTGTGACTCTTCCTTTTGATTGGAGGTGTATCATTCAGGGTTGGAAATCAGAATCAGTTTTACACCTCCCCTCCCCCCTTTTACAAGTACTTAACTGGGTAGCCCAGGCTAGCTGGGAACTTGATATCCTCTGCCTTCCATCTGATAGAATTATAGAAATGTGCCATCATCACGCCCAGGAAACATCATTCCTTGAGTTTTTATTTCCTTGGAAGCAAGTTGAAGCATCTCCAAATCTACATTCACCACATACCCGGGGGTTCTTAGGAGCTCTCAAGAAGAAGAAGAAGAAGAAGAAGAAGAAGAAGAAGAGGAGGAGGAGGAGGAGGAGGAGGAGGAGGAGGAGGAGGAGGAGGAAGAAGAAGAAGAAGAAGAAGAAGAAGAAGAAGAAGAAGAAGAAGA
>NW_026596040.1:16337667-16378545 GCF_907164565.1 Psammomys obesus
GAAGAAGAAGAAGAAGAAGAAGAAGAAGAAGAAGAAGAAAATACTAAAATATTAATTATATGAGCTTAATTAAGAGGAAAGGGACTTAATTTAGGTGTAATGAGAAACAAATTGGCTACTGTACAAAACTATAGGGAAAGATTCTTATCTGCCTGGAGTCCTTAAGCAGTGGTCTGCCTGAAGGTAGTGGGCAGGAGACCACTTTTAGAGAATACAGACCTGATGAATGAAATACCCACAGAAACGTTAGACGGTCTTTACTCTTTTCACCTCCAGATAACTGCTCCTACTTGCAAACAGCTCCTAGGGGAGAAAAAAAAAAAAACGCTACTCTTTTACACCCTGCACATGAAATCTAAGTCAAATTTCCATTGAGTACTTTTAGCAATTTCTATCTCTGGATAATTGCCGCCAAAAAGAGCCAAGCAGTGTTCTTTTGGTCAAACACTTGATATTTTACATTATTCTGAAGTAACCTTAGATGAAAATAAAGCGCCAAGGGGAAAAAGATCTTATATACAGACCATTTTAAGTCCTTGGTAGAAAACATGAGGGAACAAAGATCATATAATATTCCCTGCTGGAAAAAAAAAAAAGCCAAAAAACATTTCTGATAGACAATCCCACCAACACAGATATTCTACATGTTCTAACATTGCTACATTAGCTTTTCAAGTGGGTTTTATGTCCTGCTAACTCATTTTAGCTTAAAGTCTCACAAATAAACTCACAAAGATAGAATCATGCAGTCTTGACAGTTCTTTGTGATCTAGCTCAGTATAAACAACTGGAGATGATATAAAGCAAACGTACCAATTAATTTAACATTACACTGAATTTTAATAGTAAAAAAATAAAATAAAAAGCTAGGGGTATGGTTCTATGGTAGAGGGCTTGCCCCGCCTTCTCGAGGGCATGAGTTCTATACTAAGACAGAAAGAGAAAGATGAGGGCCGTGTCTCCCTGTATGCTTGAGTAACTACTGTTTTCTTGTACAGTTGCAATTCCTTAATGGAGAAGAAAAGGCAGTGGCCTGTCCCTGCTCCGCTTCACTTTGAGAGAACGAAGCAAAACAGCACTTATTTTTTTAATTGAAGAAAAACACTCTTAATGGTGCTTGTATTGAGAGAACGGCAATGTAGGTCAGTGTTAAGTGTCTGAAATCATACCTCAGCTTGGCCCTAGGCACTGTCAGAGTGGTGTTGGCTACTATGTTTGCACTGGTACCCTAGCAGGGCCTAGCAAAGTTAGGCAATTTACATCACAAGCAATGAAACCATTTCTAGGAAGGGAGTTCTCTTTTATGCCTGTGAAGACCGGGTACATAAAGAAGATCAAAACACAAGCTGTGTTTTTTAGAACTACTTATTGGAGATTGCTGTTGCTGGTTTTATTACAATATGTATTTTACAGATTTAGGTAATAGCCCTGATTTTTCAAATCGACCTCTGTTTAGACACGTTTCACTTTGGGCTGTTTCTTGTCTGCAAAATTACAGTCATTTGCACGTTATTACAGTGAGTAGGAGACAGATTGTATTTAGCGCTGGGTGGGGGAAGGGTTATTATGGGAAGTGATCTGCTATGGTCAGCACATAATTTCAGCCTGAAGAAAATTGCTTCTGAATGGCTGGTCTGTTAGCCAGCCAAGGAATGGTCACTGGGAAAGTCTACAAAATACTTCTGCTTAATCTGCATTACAGTGTTAGTCTCCTTGCCAGAAAGAAAGCCAATGGGGGTCGGGGGAAGGGAGAGGTTGTAAAACAAAATTTTAAAACTTGTAGGTGAAATGTTGCCACTAGCCTGTGTGATTTTTAAAACAGCAGAGTCGAACAGCACCAAGTTGGGAAAGGACAAAAGGCTGTTGGATACAGCCATTATGTTTCTTGTCCCCTTTTCTTTGTGTCTTTGTGTCATTATATTTTTGTCCCCTTTTCCTCTGGCCTGAAGTCTCTACACGGTTTACTGGGAGCAGATTTTCATAGGCATAAAAAATTGTGAGGGCGTTATGAAACACACTGATGACTACATCTCATAAATTTTCATATATATGTATATATATACAGACATATATGACTGCAGGAGGAAAAATAACAGCCAAGACAGCTTTGTTATTGAGGGTGGCAGAACTATGAAAATACTCAGTGTATGTAAAACGATTTTCATACTTGATGAACTGTATTTGTTCAGATTTCATAAAGCTGACATTACGTTTAGTAAAGCAATGGTGGCGCTCATCAAAGCCAGCAAACCCTAATTAGTGGCTTATGATCCTCATGCCTCTCCTAAGACAATTTTCACATATTTGGTTAGAAGAAATCAGAAGCTTAAAGTTGATTTTAAAGACTTCCATTTTGCTCAGCTTCTTGGCCGCTGAATGCCACTGTTGTTGAGAACAACTGTGCCTCTTTTGTTTTCTAAACAAGCCTTCGTAAAGAATGAATCACCACAATCATTTGGAGAATATACAGTAAACAACAGAAAGTTGTTCTGCTATTTTCTCAGGAGAGAGTTTCTTCCCCATCCTCTCGCTGCTCAGCCAGCCTCCAGACTACTAGCCAATCATGATTAAAGAAATGTGTCTCTCAGCCTCCTGATTGGCTGGTGCCTGCTGTTCGGCTTTCTACAGCTCAACACTTGCTGGCAGGCTAGCCTGTTGGATGGGTCCTCTTCTTACAGTAATATTTTAATCATTTCTCCAATTCTTCCCCATCCTTGATTTCCTACCCATATTTGCACATGTGAGCTCCCAGGCAAACACACACACACACACACACACACACACACACACACACACACGCCTGTAAAACACAAAGCACAACAATCTTACTGGGAATATTAAGGTTTATTCTTATTTGTGTGTATGTTTCTATGTGAATGTAGGCCACATGTGTGCAGGTACCAGAGAGGACTTAAGAGCTTCTGGAACTGAAGTCACAGGCAGCTCTAAGCTGCCCTACTTGGGTACTGGGAATCAAACTTGGGTCCTCTGGAAGAGCAATAAGTACCCTTGACCACTCTGCTTCTTAGCAGACTCCCACAAAACTTAATAGAACAAATGAATATTTTCTCTGATTATTATAATCTGTTCTGAAATGTTTTAGCTTAAATCTTTTTAAGTTGGCTAGGCAGTGCTGGAGCTTGCCTTTAATCTCAGCATTTGGGAGGCAGAGGCAGGCAGATCTCTGAGTATGAGGCTAGCCTAACCTACAGTGCCAATTGCAGCACAGCCAGGGCATACAGAGAAACCCTGTCTTGAAAAAACAACAACAACAAACAAACAAAAACAAATTGTAGCTTAAGAAAACAGTAACTGGGAACATGTCTGACTTACACATTCCAAAGCCTCTCCTTAATTCTTCATGCACATTAATCTATTTAACCTTTACAGCAGACCAGAAATCTAAGTACTAGTATCGTCCAATGAAGGAATTGAGATATAACCCAGGGACCCTGTGTGCTTCACTGCTATACTGGCCTGCTATGAAAGTCTATACCAGCGTCATAACCCTTTTAAGTTACACACAGGAGCATTAGATGGAATGAATTATTTTCCTGGGTGAAAGAATTCAAATATTTTCATATTAAAGAATAATAAAGTGGCAAAGCTTCCATTAAAGGTCTATGTCACGTAGAAAAGATGGCACTGATGAGGTAAGCAACTGTGTGGCAAAATGTATTCTCTCTGGTCCGATGATGCAGAAACATGTACCTATGCATGTGTATGCTGTATATGTAAACATGGTTTTATGTCACAAGGAATAATGTGGGGTGGGTCAGAGATGGGGCTGAAGACCCAAGTTTGATCTTCAGATTCCACGTAAAAAGCTAGATACGAAGGTACACATCTTTAATCACAGAACTCGCACATTGGGATGGAAGGCAGAAAGCAGAGTATCTACTTGAATTTTCAGGCCTGGACTACGAAACACGGCAGCAGCAGTAACAACCACCACAACAAAAAAAGCAGGACAAAGTGGAAGGTGAGAACTGACTCCCAAAAGCCATCTTCTAGCCTTCACGTGCGTGCTGTGGCTGGCAGGTACCCCCATGTGTTAACACCTTCAACCTCCACAGCACACACATACACAAATAAATAACTATTTTATCAAAGAGTAAATTATAACTACCATTCCTCATACAATATAGGTGTGAAATTCACTATACTAAAATTTGAAGGAAAAACAAGTTTTGAGGATTTAAGAGAGAAGCACAATTCAAAAGCATGATTTAAGCCTTGACATTGGAAACTTTTTCACGTTACCTTAATATGGTAGAATAACCTCAAATGACAGTATAGCACACATAACACATGCAAGCAAGCAACAGAGTGCATCTGAACCCTACCCTGTATTGACACAGGTTTTTTGTTTGTTTGTTTGATTAACCAAATGAACATGCAAGCCTGTGGATAGTGAAAATCTGTAATGTTCTATCTGACTTCCTGGAAGCATGCAGCTCTAAGACTCGGTGAAACACTTTACAGCTTCCCTCCACAAAGTACATTTCAATCAAGAAGTAAAAATACCAGTCCCGTAGGGGGATAGAGTCAGTTAAAATTAAGAAATAAAGATCCAGTATTTCATTACAGGTATATTATACTTTGGAATAAAGGGGGGAAAATTGGTAATTTAAATTTCCTCAGTGCATGCCTTCTCATTCCCTCAAAACATAGAATTGTAGAAATGAGGCCTGCACAGTTCAGATGAAGAATTAAATTCTTCAAATAAAATAGCAACATACAGTGAAAGTCACTTATACACGCAACATTGAACAGAATTTGACTAAAGGAAGAGAAAAAAATGTTTAATCTTTTCACGAAGAGGGCTAAAACACTGACACTGAAAAGAGCATTGGAGATAAAAATCACGGTAACAGTTACTGTTCTTAACAAATAGGATATAATTTTGTGAAATAATGAGATTATAATACAAGGAGTTGCTGATAAAACTGTTACAGCAGAAAATGGATAAATCATTAAATATAATGAGATTTAACTATCACTGGGAGAGAAATGATATGTAATTAGAAAAAGGAACAGAATATAAAAAGAAAGCTGTGTTTCCATCCATGGTTCTACATTCGTAGGAGTCTGGTAATAAAGAGGAAATTATCTGAGTCTGTTAATAAATTATAGACACCATTTCCAGTAATTACAATAACAATAGTCTTCCTAAACCAAGCCTATGTCCTATCAACCCTTTATTTTATTTAACAAACACCTGTATAACACCCTCTGCACAGAATTACACTAAACATTTGATAAATATTAATTCATTTTCCATGATTAAGCTTGAGCCATTCATCGGGTAATTATGAGGTCCGCGGAAGACGTGAAAAGGCAAAAGACATTGTCACCTCTGCCCTTGCGACGATTCACATTTCCTAGGTAAGATAAGATACTTGCCAAACTGAAAAGGAATTGATTTATGGTAGTGCGTACAAAAGGTATGACTTTGGCAAAGAAGAAAGGCGGGCTTTATCTAAGGAATCATTCCAGGCTCTGGGGAGGACGCAGGTTAAACTGACTGCCATGCTCAAACAAAGGTGGAGGAAAGATCTGCAAGCAGGGGAGGGGAACGCTGACTCAGAGGGAGCAAAAACGGCGGCTTCAGCGTCACCCCAGGTTGACTGAATCTTAGAAGTTTTGAAGGAGAAAGACGGGATACAGAATGAATGGAGGCTGCCGTCCGGCTACCTTGCGTTGATCACTGAGTGCTTGGCTCTGTGCTGTGTCCACCAAAGGCATTGACTGCCTTGTGTCACAGGTCCTACGAGGAAGAGTCTGAGTTAATCACGGGATGGTGGCCTACACTAAATAGTAACTATAGGAAACACTTCAATCTCTTCTAATTTACAGGCTTTTATTGACATATATAAAATGTATTCTGAAAAGCTCCAAGAGTTGGTATATGAATTATATATTACGTGCCTGGACAAGTTTTGAGAAATGAGGCTGTTAGAAACGTTTGGTAGTTCTATAAGAACTTCCATGTGTGTGAAGACTTAAGAGAGCAGATTCCTCAGAAGTGCAGGGAAAGGAACTGAATAATGAGCAATGAGAATTCGCTAAGACATTCCTTCAGCTAAACAGCACATTCAACAGAGATGATGAGGCTGGGGCTGCCCCTCAGTCAGTAGGGTACTTGCCTAGTGTTCTGGGTTTGATCCCCAGCACTGAATAAACTCAGTATGATGGCACATATCTATAATCTCAGACCTCAGAAGCTGCACACAGGATGGAAAGAAGTTTAAGTTCATCGTCAGCTACTATGCCCTGCCTCAAGACAACCAAAAAAATAGATAACTAATTTTTTAGACTAAAGAAATCCTGAATTTAGAAACTCTCAAACCACAAGGAACAAATTCTTTAAGAATATTCTACACCCTAATTACGGTCACCAGAGCCAGAAAAGGGCTGTGTGAATGAATTCTTAAAAAGTAAGGACTCCCTGTAAATAACTAAAAAAAAAAAAGAAAAGAAAAATGTGTTTATTGAAGAAAAAGTTAAAGTCAATGAACAGAACATAAGATCAAAAATAGTCTGTCAGAGAATACCAACATGCAAGTATGTGGCAGGAGATAGAAAGGCTTGAGCAGCAGAACATTGTGGTACACACCAGTACCCCAATACTTAGCAGGCAGAGGCTGGAGGATCACTAAAAGCTCAAGGCCAGCCTGGTCTGTGTAGTATCTGCACAGAGTTCCAGTACAGCCAGGGTTGCCTCAATAATGATGATGATGATAATAATAATAATAGAAAAGGAGAAAAGGAAATATGAGTACTTGCCAAAAAAAAAAAAAAAGGGAAGAATTGGGAGTATGTCTAAGGAGCGAACCGTCAATGACTGCACATGAGTCAGGAAAATCAAGTGATCTGCAGGCTGAAAAGCCTCCATTGGTTTTATTTCAGGGAAGTGTACAATTAGATGAATTTTAACATTCAGCCTTGCAACCATCACCACAATGTAATTTTAGAACAGTATGATTACCCAAAAAAGAAACTGCGTTTCTATTTATAGTGGTGTACGGGTTTCAAAGAATAACATTAGAAACCACATTTACAGGGTATTACATGGTAGTCACAGAACAGTTATGACTAGAAAATAAGGAGGCTGGCAAGATGGCAGAGTAGGTAAGAGTGATTGCTAAGCAAGCCTGATGCCTGAGTTCAATTCCCAGACAGCACGTAAAGGAAAGAATCAACACCACAGAGTTGTCTTCTGACATCTACATGAATGCTATGGCATGCATATACTCCCCCCCCCACACACACACACAATTAATAATTAGGAAGAAAAGAATAAATTTCATCACAATATAGGGCCATCATTGGTAAACTATTCACCTTTGGAAAACATTTGAGTAATCCTTCAGAGAAGTTGAAATAAGAAGTTCAACCTCTCTATCGTAGGGTGGAATCCTGGCACACAACAGACAGTAATTCCAGTTATCTTTCCTTGCCCTCTCTGCACTCAGTTGACCCGTTCTATCTACTAGCTGATATGAATCTGAGCCCTTTAAATGCTTTCCCTTGCTGGCAAGCACAATGTTAAGTGTTATTAGCCGAGGGTGCTGAAGAAGAATTGCAGAAGGAAAAGGCTGTACGTTTTCGGTTTCTGCGAGTTCAGCTGGTAGGGGCCTCGAGCATACGAGGCGCCTCCAACACCAGCATTCAGCACTAAAAAATGCACAGTCCTGCAGTGGAGAGCCAACAACATGCAGTGGCCTATCCTCACACACCAGTGTCACCTCGAGGCCTGGGGCTGTGTGCAGTGAAGGTCACTTATGGCCTAATACAAAACCATAAACTTAAAGTATCAAGAGGTTGTGTGTGTGTGTGTGTGTGTGTGTGTGTGTAGTTTGTGTTAACTTTGTGGATGACACTGCTACATTCTAATGTCAAAAGGTTGACTATGGCTGAGCCATTCAACTCCCCTTGGTATCCTCCTGGCCAGTATGGTAGCTACATACCTCCTCAGATGTACACCAGAGGGGTGGATTTTCCAGCAGTTTCCTGAGGAGAAATTGCTTGCACATTCTTTTCATTCCCTGGGTGAGCATTCCCTTTTTTAAAGATACTATTCTGACTGAGAGAAACAGAGCTCAGTTTGGATCCCCAGAACCTGAGCAAAAACCTAGTGATACACGCCTGTAACCTCAGTACTGGGCTAGGGCTGAGGAGAAGAGTACATACCTGCAGCTCATTGGCCAGTCAGCTTGGCCCAACAGATGATCTTCCTGTTTAATAAGAGACCCTGTCTCAAGGAAGTTAAAGGTGGAGAGTGATCAAGGAAAACAGAGCATTGACCTCTGACCTGCACACCAATGTGCTGACATGTAGGCATGCACCCACATTCCAATACATCTGTCGTATATCAGGACACACAGATTTTGCTTTGTTTTGTTTTGAGACAAGAGTTTCACCATGTAACCCTGGCTGTCCTGTAGCTCACTCTGCAGACCAGGCTGGTTTCAGGCTCTGTCTTCTGACTCTGTCTTCTGAGTGCTGGGGTTAAAGGTGAGCATCACCATTCCTGGCTACCCTCAAAGATGTTAATCACAGTTTATTTTGTGTGTTGGTGTGGGGGGGAAATAGAATATTACTCCTGGGCTTCATCTCAGTACTACATTATATTTTATAACTTCTGATGTTACATACTATACTTGCTATTGCTTTGGTCTTTGTTTCTTACCTGATAAATAAAATCCTATAAATTGTGCACATTAACTGATTATCATGATCCACACATCTGTACATACTGTGATGTTTTAATTGTGTTAACTGTATTTGCTCACTCTAAAGATTTATTTCTTTATGATAAAAAACCTTTAAAATCTTTTCTTCTAGCTTTTGAAATATACAGTAGAGTTCCCATGTCCTCTAACGTTTGTCTGTCTATTTATGTATCTATAATCTACCTATCTACTTTATTTTGTCTTTCTATCTATTTATTTTTTGGTGCTAGTGCTGAGAACCAACTTCATGTAGGCATGGCAAGTGCTCCCTGACTGAGTTGTATCACTCTTTATTTTTTTCTCTTTATTAAAATGCAGTTTACTGTATGTAGACCAAATAATAATAATAATAATAACAATAATGTCAAGAAGCTGTATCTCAACCCAGAAAGGGAATACTTTACCATTTTGACAGGACACATCTCAAGCCTGGGTTCTGGGAAAGTGACATCCTGGGAAATTTGGTGGTTTTAACCATGGTTCCTATTATCTGTAGCCTGGTATCAAGCAATGCCCAGCCATAGAAGCTTCAACGACAGCTGACTCTGATGTGTTTCAAAGTTTGGACTGTAGTAGTAAGAACATACCTCCCTGGTAGACCATTCTGTTCAATGTGGTGACAATGTAGCTGACTTAGCGGCTCTGAGCTAGAGCATGGTCTGGTTTGGGAAGGCAACTTCTGTCACAGTCTGGCACCTTGTAGAAATGGCGCCTATGACCATTCCAGTACAGCAGCCTCGGGACCTTAGGTCTTTGAGAGTGACTTGCATGGCCTATATGAGCCAATCTTGGAAATTACATACAGCAGTCATTTCTGGTGACTCCTCTTCCTAATTTGTTGGTTCAGTGTAGATTCCTGGAGGACTTCCAGTACTAAGGATTCTATTTGCAACCCCAGACAGTTCATTAAAAGAGCCAAATGTGTCACTGGAAAAGTTCCCTTCAAAGGGAGAAAACAAAGATCCATTTCTGTAGGGTTCTATGGAAACATGTCAGACAATTTTGAATGACAAAATTTTTAAGCCTCCTGATAAGTCTCAGATGCCTCATTTCAGTGAAGAGGTTTGGAGTAAATACATTCTAAATGTTGATCCAACTCTAGCCATGACCTTATCAATCGGGAGCAAAATCAGAGGCCTCAAGGACTACCCCATAAGACTGTATGCAAGAAATTCATTGTGCACATAGGTAGAACATACATAATGGTATCAATGGAGTTTTTTTTTTTTCTTATTTCCTAGTTATTCTAGTTTTATTTATATGGCTATGATCATGACCATAAGCAAAAGGAACCTGGGGAAGAAAGGCTTTATTTGACTCACACATCCTGATCACAGTCCATCACTGAGGAAAGCCAAGGCAAGGACTCAATCAGAGCAGGCAACTGGAGGCAGGAACTGAAACAGAGGCCAGGGTGTTTCACTGGTTTGCTTCTTATTTTGTGATTATATTCTTTCTTCCATTGTGTTTATTTCTACCTCCCTGGAAATAGTATTGAATAAATGTTATTCATTTTTTAATTGAGGTGTGTTGTCTGTGTTTCTTAACCACCTTCTCATGCTTGCCATGTTTTGTTGTTGTTGTTTATTGTTTTTCCCTATGTTGTTTTGCTAGGGCTGAACTATAAAAATGTTACAGACGAGGTAGGCTTGCAGCAGAAGCTGTCTCTTAGAAGCTGCGAATGCCAGTCAGCCTGGGGTTCGATGCCTCTCTCCTTGTTCTCCTTATATGGGCTTTCACTGTGAACACCCATATCTGGTCTGTCTTTTCATGTGTTCAGATTTGATCCTGTTTCAAAAACATCAGTAAGATTGAGCAAGGTTCACTCACAGGACCTCATTTAACCACAGTTACCTCTTCTATGACCCTGTTTCGAGACATTCACACTTTGAGGTAAGAGGACAGGGGACTTACACATCTGCACTCAGGGTGTGCACAGTCAGAGCAGTACAGGGTCCTTTTATCCTACACTCTAGCAGATTACTGCACTCAATTTTCTCACTCATTAATTTGATCATAAGCCTATCCATTATCCTGGCTTTCCTATACACGGAGAGCTTCGATTTCAATAACCTTATTTTTTATTTCTAAAAAATCTTGCTTATTTTCACACCAGACCATCCTATCACCTGTGCAATGTGTCTTCAGATCTTTTACAGCATTAATTCTTATTAGTTTAACTGTATCCTTTCTCCCTCAGGAGAATTCTGATTTCTGAATTCTGGCCCTGTCTTCTAAGGTGTTCACATCTTCAAATCACTAATGACACCTTTCCATCTAGGCTTGACACTCAGAAAGGACTTATCCCTGATTTAATCCTCTGGCCATGGTGTCTCCTCTTGGTATTTATAATTGATTGGGTAAGCCCTGTCATGACCACCTTATAAAGTCTCTTACTTCAGAGACTTTATAATGATGTTCAATGGTTTATCCTGGGATATCTCCAAAATCTTTGATGATTTGATTCAACACCTCAAGGAACAAGACACTGTATTACTCAAAACCATCAAATAATATTCTATCTTGTGATAAAAATATTATTAGGCTAACTATGGAAAAAGGAGACTATTCTAGGAAAACCTATTCAATTTTCTCCCTTATGCTTAGGATTAACATTATTCAGTAGAGAAAAAAAAACAAAACCAAACCAAACCCTACGTGGCCGTTGGCATGAGCTCAAACGCCACATCAAATATTTGCTTGGCACCTTCTCAGCCTGCATAGCTCATTTATAGTGAGGTCCTTTCCCTCTGCCTACATATGGAGAAGGAAAAGAGAAGAACAAGAGAGAAGGTATTTGTGTCTCTTCATGTAAGATGCTATTTTTACAGGATCAAGTCTTATGAACTTATTTAACCTAAGCTTTCTTCCTTTCCATCCCCAGACATAGCTATATGAGGGACTTCAATATGTGAATTTTGGGAGCTGTAAACATTTAACACTCAAGTAGACTTTTGTGTGTACTTGTTTGTTTACTTGATTTTGTTTATTTGGTTTTGACGCCGATCCTGAGTGTACAATCCTCCTGTTTCAACATCAAGCACACTAGGATTACAGGTGTGCTCCACTGTACGCTGACAACAAGTACTTTCTTGTCTGTATCTGTCTTTCAAGACGTCAAATGCATAAATGCTACTTTCTACATCATTTATGTTTCTTTCAGAAGTATTGAACTGTGGCTAGACATGTCAAAGGTTGCTTGAGTCATACCTAAATAAAATTTGATTACATTATCTATTTAGTATTCATTTAGTTTATTTATTGCTTACTGAACTAGGAATCAGACTTACCTGGTGCACTATGGGTAACCACCCTACCATTGACTCAGGCCTGAATTTTACACATTTACAACTCAAAAGACACAGAAATAATACTGCTATATAACACAGGAGACTGAAAGAGAGCAATGATGCAAGATTGAAAGGAGGAGGAAACATTTTTAAACCTTTAGGTTTTAATAGCAATCCCCACGTTGTTACAGCAAAAAAACTGGGCAGGTATCTTTAAGTCAGCAAGAGTAACCATCTACCTCAAGGTTCATTCAAGGTCACAACTAGAACTCCACAGTTCAAACAGTGACCATTTTTCACCGTTTCCTACAAACAGCAATGGTGTCCGCTTATTCACTAAAACCCTGGTGCTTTGAATTGGTTAAAGCTGATGGTTGCATCCTATACCACACTGGGAAATAAGAGTATACAAAAGCAGGGCACAGCCAGGGTCTTAATCTCTAGTATCATGTCACATCTACAACTGAAAACCACAGCTGTACACCTCTGCTAGCTCTTCCTCTGCATGGAAGCATATGTATGTATGTGTGCATTTTTACATAACTGATTCAAAGACTAAGTGGCGGGGGTAGGAAAGAGCTCTTCCTGCTGTGCAGGTTTGGGGATGGGCACTTTGTGGGGTGAGTCAGCTGGTAAGGACGGGGGCGGGCAACATGGAAATAACCCACGATTGGGAGTTAGAATCCTGGGCTCCTGTCCTACTTGTTATTAATCAACTGTAGTGCCTAGGGCATGCCACTTCAGTTTTCTGCTGTGTCCTAGTTTTTCTCGTATAAATTGGGACAATAAACTTGCCCTACTTACCTCATTAGTTTGTTGTGAGGGTCATAGAAGTCAGTGTGACTAGATGTACTTTGAGTCATGAAGGTGTAGTAGCGAGAAGGAACAGTGCCTCCCATGTCCCTCATGGGAGTTAAGCTGTCACCTCCATAACCAAAGGCAAGCTAACATGAAAAGCACACCAGATTTATTCACTCAAGAGTCCCACGTGACATCGAAGCCTTTAGAAGGAAGACTCAGGGGGAAAGGTGTATGTCATGCTTAGGTTCAGTGAAACAGGATGAGTCCTGCAGAAATGTGAGTGGAGGAGAAGGATCGGGCAACTGGTAACTTGAAAGGCCTGTCTGTCCAGGTTTTTCTTGGACTTTCTCTCCTCTTCCCCCCCCCCCCCCCCGTAGAATTTCTTCCTCCTGGGTGTTGAACAAACTCTTTTTCTGGAATAGGGTCTTATCAGTTACTGTCACACAACAGCAGCTAAAGAATTTCTTTATGGCCAGCATTTACAGAAAGTTGGAGGTTAGAGTCATGTTTTCAGGTTTTATGGCTGGTTTAAAGAGAAAGGTTCTAGTTTCTGTGGGGTGCTTTAGAGAAAGAGTAGAGGTTACAGACCTGAAGATGGAAGGGGCTTTCAGAAGCTTTGCTGCTGAGTCCTAACAAACACACCCAGAGAGGAGATACATTGTCTCCTTTTGTTGTTGTTGTTGTTCTTGAGAAAGAGTTTCTGTGTACCTTGGCTATCCTGGAACTTGCTCTGTAGACCAGGCTGGCCTCAAACTCAAAGACCCTCCTACCTCTGCCTCCAAAGTGCTGGGATTAAAGGCTGTATTGTTTTTTTCTTTCTATGTTGTCTAGTGAAGCTATTCAGTCTTGCATCTGATTGCACTCCAGCTAGGCTGCTGTGGACTGTAGAAATATATCTAGTTGATTTGCTAATACTGAAACCCAAGATTGTACTTCTGGGATGAATTGATAGAGGAGTCAATTTGTAATGGATATGTGTGTGTACATATGCCAAATTGTCAGAAATCCACAGCTGTAGGAGATGCTGAGATACATCAGCACATAAAAAATCTGGGTCAGGTAGTCTAACCTTGGAGAAAATGGTGAGGTGGCGTCCCTTGCTGTAGTAGAGATTCTTTGAAAATCTAACCTGCAAAGGTATGGAAGTAAAACATTTAAGAGTCAAATATTTTTAGTTGGAAATAATTTTAAAGAACATTCTTTGATTTTTTTTTCTCTATTCCTCCCCCTCCTCTTTCTCTTCCTCCTCTTCTTCTGTGCTGAGAATAAGGGCATGCTAGGAAAATACTTGAACACTGAGATGTACTTACAACCCTTAAAGAAGATTCTCTTCATTTTTTTTTAAATAGATTTATTATTTATACAGTATTCTGCCTACATGCCAGAAAAGGGCACCAGGTCTCATTATAGATGGTTGTGAGCTACCATGTGGTTGCAGGGAATTGAACTCAGGAGCTTTGGAAGGGCAGCCAGTGCTTTTCACCTCTGAGCCATCTCTCCAGCCCCCAACTCTTCATTTTAAAGATGAAAACTTAGCATGTGGCTTGTCCACGGTGACACATCAAAGACAGTGACAAGACTATTCTCATGTTTAAGCAACTCATAATTTTCTTTGGAACCAGGTTTCAAGTCCAAATTAAGAGAGTGAGGGAAAGTTGTACTTAGACTTAGAATCTGATTCTGGGGCTACACAAGCTGCACGTGTCTGGTGTGGACAAGGTATGAAGCTCAGGCCCAGCCATGGTTGTGTGAGGCTTTCCAATAAGAGAGCACACATCAACCAAGCAAATGTTATAAATGAAAGCCATCCAAGCTAGCTGACGGGAGACCTTGAACCAGAAAAATGTAGATAGAAGGAATACATTTCAGAAGTCTAGTCTGGATAGCTAAAATAGGTCTGGAAATAACAAATAATAATGCTTCCAGTAATAGTAATTTTTTATTGAATGCTAGTTATGATATTAAGTATCTCACATAATTCTCCTCTGAAAATTTCAAAAGGAGAAGACCCGGTAGTAGAATTAGCAGTAGTCATGATCCCATTTTTTGGTGAATGAGCATACCAAGGCACTGTGGGAGAGCCAGAGCTCAATCTGCAGAAGTTCAAATCCCATCACTGAGGTAGAAAGAGAGAATAAGAAGATGGTTAGTGCTAATATCACCAATGGAAGAGCCAAGACTCAAGGTATACCGTGTATAGAGTGTCGGTAAGTATGACTATCACGTTACCCAGAAATGGGTTACCCGGAACCTACGTCTAAAATTGTCTCTAAGTCATAACTTAGCTTATGGTTAACATCTCCTGTTGTTTGAGGTTACTTATATGCATTTTGCATTTCCATTTCAATGTAGATGCAAAAAAAAAATGTTAGTAGTGACTGAATTTTGTCAAACAGTTTTAGTTTAGTTTGCTTACACAAAACAATAACTAGGTAATTTGAATAGTAGTTAAATATATAGAGAGTTTTAGAATTAAACAGTTATCAACTGTTTACAATGCATGTTTACAATTCTGTGGTTAATTAATTGATTCTTTCAATGACTATTTATTGAGCACCATGGTATACCAGGCTCCATTTTAGATACAAGAAATGTCAAAGTCTCTCTTTTTGTGGGACTTAAATTTGTCATAATATAATATAACTAAGTAGCTAACAAAATGTGATGATTTCAGGTAGCAACAAACACTACGAAGAAAATAGGAAAGGCTGACACAGGGAGGCAGAAACAGAGGAATTTATCTCTTTATCTGCTTCCCGCTTTTTTTCTTATAACATAGTATACTCCTCAGAATTGGGTTCACCATTTTTCTTTTTCTTTTAAAAACTTTATTATAAAAACACCCCGCAAATAAATAAATATATCACACACCAACATCAACTAGACCCAAAGTCTATACAATTCAATGAACATCTACACCAGCGGTTCTCAACCTTCCTAATGCTGTGAGGCTTTCCTACAGTCCCTCATGTTGTGGTGACCCTCAAAGACAAAACTATTTCATTGCTACTTCATTGCTACTGTTGTGAATTGTAATGTAAATATCTGTCCTGCAGGACATCTGATAATGTGACCCACAAAGGGGTCGTGACCCACAGGTTGAGAACATCTGAATTCCACACTTAGAATGGGCATTTGACGCTGGAACTGTGGATTTTCACATTCAGCCCTCCACTCTCACACACCCATCCACTACCAAAAGCAAAAACTGTAATGAGAGAATTAAAATTAAAAAAAAAAAAAAAAAAAAAACACTTAGCTTCAAATTCTTTTTCTGTACCTACTACCTGCATTCAGGCCTTCCTCATCCCCTGATGTTCAGCTTTTCTTGTTCTCTTTTCTCCCAGTCATACTGTACCAAGCGTACATTCATTTACATATTTACATATGTTATTGCCCAGGTTCTCCGTATGAGAAAAAGCATGCATTTATTTTCCTTTTGAGACTGGGAGACCTTGCTTGATATTATCCATTCTAAGCACATCCATTTTCCTGCAAATATTTTAACTTCATTTTTCTTTAGAGCCAAGTATGTGTGTATACCAATAAGAATTGAGTTTAAATCAAACTTCAAAACTCTGCTCTAAATTAAAGGGAATAGTAACCAAGAATTACCTGCTTCATTAGGGCCAACCCTGGAGAAGCCCGAGCTTTGTATGCCTGAAGGATTGGTGGGAGTAGGGTTCCTTCACACTTTCCAAACCACCATTATCCTTTTGTAGCATCTCCCTTCCGGGTAACTCAAAGCCTGGATCCAAATCAGCTGTTAAAGATTGATGAAGTAGCTGACTGCTGTGGTCTGCTGAGCTCACACGGTGAAAGCACAGAACACATCCAGCCATAAAATTAGGCCAAGCTGAAAGTCCAGGCTGGTGCCCTGAAGTTATTATCAGGAAACTCCCAACCTTGGCTGTGCTAGTTTTATGTTTTCATCAGCAAGGAGGCTATGTTTGGGAAACGTGGGCCGCCAGACATTAGCACATACATACAAAACCTTTGCTGAAGTTCACACACACACTGCTATGGAAGAAGGCAGACCTTATTTTGGTAAGCTCCTGTTGTGACACTGCGGTTAATTTAGTTCAAGATGCTGCCTTTGCCATGCACAGGGCATGCCTCTAATCCCAGTACTCAGGAAGCTGAGACAGGCAGACACTGAGTCTGAGGCCCCCGTGAGATAAATAATAAACAACAAAGAAAAGTTTAAAAAATACCATTTTGTGCAAAAACAAACAAACAAAAAAGCTAAAAATGAACAGTTTGGGGGGTAAACAATAGGGAATAGGAAAGGTTGTGGTATGAGAATGGGGAGGAAGGGACTATCAGAAGGTGAGGTGAAATGATTATCCCATTGGGGTTTGGGGGTGGGGTGGGTCTTGAACATAGATGCATCTTGCTTGCAACAACGAGGAAGCCCTGTTCTCAGATTCGAATAGAGATCTGGATGGCTGTCAAACCCTCTATGGAAGCCAAGGAAGCTGGCATACGTTGAAAATCTCATTTGGCTTGGACCAAAATCCATAGGCTTCTATTAGAGAGCTGTCCCCAGTGTTCTTCCTTGGAACCAGGGCAAGCAATGCATTTTCTTTCAGTTGGTCCAGAATCCCTGTGGGATACTGACTCCATCAAATGCAGATTGACATCTATTTGCAGTGCAAGTAGAAACGGCAGTCTCACCCTGAATTATTTAACATGGCAACATTTTGCACATATAAATCATGTCCAGCTTTATTAGATTAGGCCAATTGAGGAAATATATACACCTGCCTGTCATGTAAAGCCCTTCATCTTGGGGAGCAGACTCCCCAGGGGGACATCCCAGGAAGTAAATTGAATACTGAGTGGTTTGCCCAGTGATAGGCCCGAGTTGAAAATTGAAATTCTTGCATGGACATTGAAATTCACATCAAAAATGAAAACCCAGGTATCTCTCCCCGTCACCAGGGTACTAATCACCAGAGAAGTTTAGATTGGTGTGACTGTGGTGATTGGCCCTTTGCCTTTATGTTGGAGCTGAGTCCCTCCTACGTGAGAGTGTGTTTAAGGTCCTTTCAGGCCTATAGAGTAGCGACATCCTACAAATGGCAGACTATTGCTTGCATAAATCAACCACATAGCTTGATAGGATTCCTCTGCATTTGGGGGCTTGTCAGAAACGGGTGGGAGATGACAAGTGTTTTACAGCAAACTAAAGCACCGAGATTAGCAGGCAACGACTTTTTAACCAGACAAGGCGGTGTGGAGCTGCTCAGCCCGTAGGCTTGATTTCTATTACAAGAGGCGCGGGTGGGGTGGGGGCGGGGTGGCATCCAGGCCTGTTCTCACTGTGCTCCTGAAATCTCAGAGGAGAATCTCTCATAAAAACAGACTGCATCTCAAGTCACAGCCCCGCGTTAAAACTCTTTTTCCCAATTTAAGATCAGGAGGGGGAAAAAATCACTTAGTGCCACATATGGGGACAGAGTTGAAAAATAGCATTGTCTCCACACAGCTACCGGTCCCCCCCACCCAACCCCCCACACCATCCCCGCCCTAGTTAAAGGGAGAAACTATTCATCTGAAGGGAAAAAGCACTATGAGGGGACACAGCGCCATTACTCTGAGGGCTGAGAGGCGCAAAATGAAAAGGCCACTGGTCTCAGTTTACTACCACAAAGACCTTTTATGAGAGGGGATTAGACACGCCAGGAGCTGGTGCAGCATTCAGCGGTGCCCCTGACGACAATCTGGAAAAAAGATGATAAAATCAGTTTGTCGTGAGGTTAAATCACCAAAGACTTCCTAGATTGGCTTTTTGGAAGTGTCTCCTCCCCCCCCCCCCCTTTTTTGGAAAGAAGATGAAAAAAAAAAAAAGAAAAAACGAAATATGGGCTGAAAGCTATTTTTTTTTTCCTTTCCCTTCCTCCCCCCAGCTCCCGATGTGCAAGATGTAGCATTCAGAAAACATGTTGAGCGAGTTGAAGCATTAAAAAGATCAGTCTTCGGCTGCTGAATGAAACTCTGCTGTGCGTGTGACTCACATACTAAACGGAACCTGCCTTCAAAGCCCATTTTACTGCCTAATTATATATACACAAAATGTAGCTGTCTGTTTCAATCAAATCAGAGGAAAAGGAATAAAACTCCTCTAAAGATGCAATTTTCATGGTTTGTCATAACCTTAGAAACACTGCTAACGCCAAAGGAGGAAGTACAGCTGCATGGGCCTGATAACGCTCCAGCAATTGTTTTGTTGTGTTTTTTTTTTTTTAATTATTACTTTATAAAGACATTATACCTCCTCCTCCTCCTCGAAAGAAGGAAAGTCAGTGTCCTCTGTTGCTCCCTCCCTTCCCATTTTCACAGGGAGCTTGCTGATATGCATTTCAGCTGGGGCTGGAAGCCAGCGTAGCTATGGAAATAATATTTAAGTAACCACATAACTACAGGCTTTCCAACAGTTCCAGGGAGGAAACCATTTTGAAATTTATGTTCTAAACTGAGTGGCGCTTTTCGCTTTTCAGAGCACCAATAGAGCAGGGGCATGCAGATAAAGTGCTCAGACCTAAACAAGGTCTGTACTCTGACTTCACAGGAGTCCTTTTTGCTCATGATAACTAATATACTTATATTTTTAAATTATTAACTGCAAGAACATTTCCATTCTTGTTGGTCTCACTGAAGAATGATGTACAAAAACACACAAAAGCATCCCCCCACCCAGCATTTTCAGTGTGGAGATTTTCTTTCACAATAACCCAAAACTGTAAAGTTTAATAAGCCATTACTAATTTACATATTTTCATTGATTCAAATCATTAAAATGCAATGATTTTTTTTAATGGCTTAATATATATCTAATTGCAGATTAAAAGTTTCTAACCCTGGAGATGGCATTGAACATACCACCAAGGGACCCCAAGTGTTTAATTCTAAGCACATTGTCTCCTCCTAACATTTCCTAGAGAATTGGGCTTTGTTTCTGGATGTGTAAACTGATGATCTTATAATGGGCATATTCTTAAAAAATCATCCTTTCCCTTTCCCCTTCCTCCTTTCTTTCCTTCTCCATCCTTTCCCTTCCTCCTCCTTAGTTTCTCCCCACCCATGCCCAGTTCTAGCTCTAGCCCTTTTAAGTTCAGGATCTGCTGCCCAAACCCACGGAGTGAATAACTTGATTTGAAACTGTAATGATGAGGCGGATGTGCTGTGAAGCGGCTCTCAGCCACGCGGAGCCCCTCCGGAGCCCAAGAGGCTCACTAGAAAATCAGAAAGAGGGAAGCATTCAAGGAACTTTCATTCTGGGAAGCACTGCTTGAACCCCAGACTCCTAGGTGGAGCTTGTGACCTATTAGAAAGAAGTATGCGTGACGCTCCAGGAGCATTATTCTCCATAGCTGAAAGTGGAACCAGTCCAAATGTCCGTCAAATGAACGGTTAAATAAATTACAGCATGCACACACAGTGAAATATTATTCATCTGTAATAAGGAGCCAAGTACTCATAGACGATATAATGTAGGCGAACCTTGACACTATTACACTAAATGAAAGAAGTCAGACATAAAGGGTCATATGCTAAATTATTTCATTTATATGAAGTATGCAGAAGAGTTAAATCCAGAGACACTGAAAGGGGAATGAAAGTTGTTGGTGACTGAGGGAAGGAGGGAACTGTAAGTACTTAACAACAGATACAGGGTTTTACATGTGAATGATAAGAAGGTATTAAAATGTGGCATAGTATTTGCAGAACACTGGAACACACTCAATGCAAAAGAACTGTTTTGATATAGATTTCACTCAGTGAAGGAAAGAAACATGATCCCAGTATTCACACACGCATTCACTCACTCACTCACTCATTCACTTGCCTTCTTGACTTCAAAGAGTATCTATTTCCCACCAACCATGGGCCAGGCACTGAGGGTTTAATGTGGAATCAGCTGAACAAACCTCACATTTTAGCTGAGGATAAAATATAACAAAACAAGCGTGGTACTTACACTTGTCATTTCTGTTTGTTTTTAAGATACTCTATACTCCAAGGCCAGTTATCTCCAAGTATGTAACTCAGACTGGCTTGCAACTTTTGAGCCTCAAGAGTGTTTTACAGGCATGATTGGGCAATGTTGAACACAAGCTACTTTAATGACTCAGTTGATGGCAGTGGCATGCCTTACTTGGAGAAGGCCAGTAAAGACCTTTCTGATAAGCTGCTACTTAAATTCAGACATGAAAAATAAGAAGCCACCATAAGGAAGAGAATGAGCAAGAGAGTAACAAATGACCAGGAGAGCTACGGACAAGATAAGTCGATGTTTGTCACGTTACAGGAAAAGGATAGTTCAGAGCAGTAAACAAAAGACAATGAGACAGAGACAACAGGAGAAACTCCAGAAAGGAGGCACAGAGCTCTGTGTGGCTTGAGAAACACTGGCTATGACTATAGCCCGGGTCATTTAAAAATTCTTCCTATGTCATGGTTTCTAGACCCTTCGCTCTAGCTTTTATGACACATCATGGTGTTTTACAAACTGATAAGAAGAAAAACATTTTGAGAAAGAAAGCTTAATAGGATAAAAAGAACTGGTTAAGAGCAATCCAGAGAAGGAAGTGAACTTGAAAGTTGGCGACCAGAAGACCATGGAGGAATTTACTAAGAGATGATTGAGTGGTGTTATGAGGGACCGAAGAAAACAGAAAAGAAGCCTGCAGAAACTACTCTGAGGAAATTCCCAGAGACTAGTTTTGGAGGTCTCTGAATTAAAAAAAAAAAAAAAAAAAAAATCAAAGGAGAATTTTTACTGTGTTTTTTGAAAATTAGAAATGTGGTAGGTGCTGCCTTTGATCCCAGCATTTGGGAGGCAGAGACAGGCAGATCTCTCTGAGTTAGAGTTCAGCCTGTGGTCTACATAGCAAGTTCTAGAACAGCCAGAGATATAGAAAGAGACTAAGAGACTCCCATATCTATATCATATTTATCTATCTATCTATCTATCTATCTATCTATCTATCTATCTTTCTTTCTTTCTATCATCTATCTAGGTGGTTGGGTCTCCAAATGTTATCCCCAGACCAGCAACATTCACATCATCTGGGAACTTAATGGGAATAAAAACCTTGATTTCAACCCCATTCTTTACTTTTGTTTAATATTTTTCTTTTTCTTAAAAAATTATTTTATTTTTATTTTATGTGCATTGATGTTAGCTGCCATGTGGGTGCTGGGAATTAAACCCAGGTCCTCTGGAAGCAGTGTTCTTAACCCCTGAGCCATCTTTCCAGCCCCTTCACGCAATTCTTGTTGAAAACTCTGGGAATTAAATGCAGAAATCTGAATTTGAAAGACGCCTTTGAGTAATTCTGAAGGTATATCCAATCTGAGAGCCAGTGATGCAGGAGAGTGACCATGACCTAATGTAGAAAAGAGACTGATGTTACAGAATGGATGAGGTGCCCATGTCCTCAGGAAAACTCACAAAATGAATAAATAGAGGCAATCCTCAGAACAAATGAATGGTTGACTGAACACAGACATTTTACCCTGATAAAGAGATCAGTCAAAAAAGAAAGAAAGAAAGACAGAGATAAAAACAAACAAACAAACAAAAACCCTGAACTGTTTCTCCTTGTAGGATCAAATCCTGGAACAGTGAGTACTAGGCAATCACTTCCCAGTGAGCTATAACCCTTGCCTCTGTTTCCATTTTAGAAAACCAGGACTAGTTAAGTAAAACGAAAAATGAATGCTGTAAAAATCAGAAAGCCGTTAAATAAATTTCAGATGACATGCTAAGAAGGAATGAGTGATAAGAGCTGAGTGATAAAGAACGCGTGATTAAAACCCCTCAATTAAGGGATTTGAGGTGTGACAGGTTAATGCTCAAAGATATTTCTGGAGGTCTCCGAGCAGCAAGGATCCACACTGGTCTTTCTCTGACCAATTTTTTGTCATCTACGTTGCAGAAGACATGGGGGAAGGAATGTGACTATTAAACTTGAGGCACCACTAGGAAGGCAAGCAGATATCCTTGTTGACATAATGTGGATTCTGACAAACTAGGATGAAATTGATAGTAATGAGAAAACTGAACAAGGACAAAGATTTTGTATGTGAGGGTGTGTAGTGACAATTTGGGGTGGGAACAAAAAAATCAGTATTTGTATCTGGGCCAGTTTATGGGAGAAAATCAGAAAAGATTTTACTTTCTGTAAGTTTCATATCGATTCGATCTTAGGCTACACCCAGGAAAACGAAGCAACTGAGAAATATTTCTGTTCTCTGTCATCAAAATTGGGAGGAGGATTACGCTAAGTTCTGAAGGACACTGAGGATGAAAGGACATTATGGACCAAGCTATAGATGCCTGGAGTTAAAAAAAAGAAAAGAAAAGAAAAGAAAAGAAAAATCCAGAAACCTTGCTGCAGGGGAATTATGAACGACTTGAACTGTATTTGTTCAGGATCTTGTTGAGCTGGGGATAAAATGGAAAACCAAAGTTGATACTCTGTGTTGTGCTACTTAAAATTGAGCGGATGAGAATAGATCATGAGTATAAGAAAACCAATGAAACAGGTAATTTTACAGAATGATAATTGCTAAGAGGAAAATGAAACACTTAGAAGGACAGAGAGGGTTGGTTCAGACAGCATTTGATAGAGGCCTTTCTCAGGACGGAGTGTAGAAATGCCATTAAAGAGCAGGAACATTTGAAATGTGGGGCAAAGCTCTATGTGTAGGAGCAGTGCGTACAAAGGCCACAAGGCAGGGATGGGCTTGGTGTCTTGAGGCAGAGAAAGAGGACAGAAGCAAGAGACGTACAGAAGGGGGCAGGGAGCTAGGCTGCCAGAGCGGCGGCTAGGAATGAGGTCAGTCAGGCTCTTCCAGGCGGTGTGTAGGAGGCTCGATTTCATTCTAAGTGAAAAAGGAAACCGCTGGAAAGTACTAGGAGGAAAGTGATAGGATCTGACTTGTGTTCTTAAAATACTGGCTGGGCTCTACTAGCGAGTGTGTTGTGGACCAGAGAGAAGGCAAGATGGCATGAGGAAATGAAATGGGAGAAAAGGGAGGATCCGGAGCCACAATCCGAGGGTAGGTGGCTGGCAGCATGGGTGCTGGTAGTACTGGCAAGGACCTCAAACAACAGTGTTGTTTCAGGCTGTGTGTTGGGCAGCTTCCAGGCACTTAGGAACAACGCCTAAAAGCCCACACACTGCAACTGTGGCAAAAGCCATCAGATAAAAGGGGGTGGGGAGAAGGAGACCAGATCCAGGTCAAAAACCACAAAGGTGGGCAGATGTGATGAACAGCTGTCACTATAACAAAGGCCCTTAAATTTACACAGAAAAAAAAGAAAAGATCCACTCAAACACTTTAAAAAATAAATACTGATAACATGTGTCAGCCATCCCTAAAGTCAAGAGGATCTTGAGTTCAAGGCTAACCCAGGCTACAAAGCAAGAACTTGTCTAAACCACTCTTGTCTCCAACAAACAAACAAACAAAAACAGAATTTGCTCTCATTAAACAAAACAAAACAAAACAAAACAAAAAACTCTATGATAAAATATTATTTTCCTGGTTACATGTCACTCTGATACATGATGGGAAACTTGACATTTGCTACAGCTGTATAAACTTTTTTTTAAGTATCGACGCACCTTGGTTACCGTCTTAATTACTGTTCCATTGCTGTGAAAAGACACCAAGGCAACTCTTATAAAAGAAAGCATTTAAACCAGGTGTTGGGGTTGCTCACCTTTAATCCCACCTCTTAGGAGGGAAAGGCAGGTAGATCTCTGAGTTCGAGGCCAGGCTGGTCTACAGAGTGAATTCTAGGACAGCCAGGGCTATACAGAGAAACCCTGTTTTGAAAAACAAAACAAACAACAAACAAAAAGCATTTAATTGAGGGCTTGCTTGCAGTGTTACAGTTTTAGAGGTTTGGTTTATAATCATTAGGCAGAGAGAGACAGAAAGAAAGAGACAGACTAGGTCTGGTATGGGCTTTTGAAAATTAAAGTCCCCCATCCACCCCCAGTGACACACTTCCTCCAACAAGGACACACCTTCTAATCTTTCTAATCTTATCAAAGAGTTCCACTCCCTGGTGACTAAGCATTCAAATCTATGAGCCTGTGGGGGCCATTCTTATTCAAACAATCTCAGTCTTTTTTTTTCACAAAGGAACTACTCTGAGATTTAAGAGTCTTCTAGATTTGCACACAGGAGGCCCCCTTTCTTTCACTGAAGTACGGTTTCTTTACATCAAGGCTTTGCAACAGACTTGGCAACCACTGTTGCTTTGGTCAATGGGACATTAATAAATAATGAAAGCACAAACTTAAAGTGGTTCATATGTGGGCTTACCCTCTTTTGTTTGTGGCTGTAATCTTGAGATCACAGTTGAATGACTCTAAGCTGGTCATTCAAGGGGAGGAAAATGGAGGAGCCCAGAGAGACATATGAGATTATTTAGAACAGTGGTTCTCAATTTTTCTCTTGCTGCAACCTTTTAGTATAGTTCTTCATGTTGTAGTGACCCCCAACAATAAAATTATTTTTGTTGCTCCTTCATAACTATAACTTGGTACTGTTATGAAGCATAATGTAGGAGGAAGGAGTTCTTTTGGCTCACAGTTTTGGAGGTTTTGGTCCATCATAGTAGAAAGGCAGCTGAAGCATCACTCCTCATGATAGTGGCCCGGAGTAGAGAGAGCTAAGTGTCTCTCTCCATTTTACTATTGAATCCATGTGGGCTCCCAGCCTATGGAATGGTGCTACTACATTCAGAAAAAAAATTAACCCTTAGCTAATCGTGTCTTGAAACTCCCTCAAACACAAACAAAGTGTGCTTGACTAACCTAGTCACTTCTTAACCCAGTCAAGATTAAATAGCACACTGGGGTCCACCCCACCGTGTTTCCCAAGAGCCAGCCATTAGCTTAAATTATGTGTGAGTGAAGAAAGGATGTTCATGCAGATATTCTAAATCATGAGATAAATTTAGAGACCTGGATGTATGGTGAGACTGTTTTCTTGTTAAAAGGAACAATGCTTTTTAAAGTCCTTGACCAAAGATAGGTGATTTATTCTATATTTGGAAAAAGCCCTTGAACCCACTTTATGTGTGTCCAGAAACCAAACACACCCGCTGTCAACCACCCTTTTTCTAAAGCCAGGTGTGGTGGCATATGTCTTTAACCCCAACACTTTCAAAGCAGAGGCAGGAGGATCTCTGTGAGTTCAAAATCAGCTTAGTCCACAGAGTGAATTCCAAGACCACCAGGGTGGTTATACAGAGAAACTCTGTCTTGGAAAAAACAAAAAACAAACAAAACAAAACAACAACAACAACAACAAAAACCCAATTCCTTTTCTAGTCTTAAAAATAAACAAACAAAGAAATGTTTTAAAAACTTTTGAGAGCTCTAAGCAACTACATCAACTCTGAGCTGAGAGGTGTCCATCCCTTTACTACTGGGGCTAAGGGACAGATTTTCTCGTGGAGATAGCATGGGCCTATGCCAGACTGATGGGAAAGCCAATTGGCTGAGGTTAGGGTTATATAATGTGTGAATGGCCTTCCCAGGAGTAGTACAGAGCATAGCTTGCACAACAAATCACAAAATAAACCTGATAGTGCAGCCAGGAGATGAGGAAGGGATGCCTGATGCTAAGCTAGAATACATTGTTCAGGGCCCACGGAATAGGAGAACTGATTTGCAGGGCCTGTCTTTCCATCTATACATAATATTTTGTGGTTTATGCAGGCATGCACACCCATGCATGCAGTCCCGTCCGCGCACACACACACAAACAAAACTTCATATTGAGTCTGTGACATGATAGTTCAGTGAATGCCTGTTAAATAAATGAATGACTATAGGAATGAATAAATTACTATATAAGACCACAAAGTCCTCATGGGAATGCATATACTCCTCATCCGGGTTTTAATATACAGAACTAACTTTTCAATCCTTTCTTTCCATTGAACCACCACTTCTTAAACTTTTGATACTAATGAAGATGAGGTCATGCAGAGGAGAAAGTCAATTCAGCCTCCTACTTGGTCATCTAGATCGAAAGGAAATCCGGCTATTGCAAACTCCAGGAGCAAAACCAACCACTTTGTCTGCACACTCAACAAGAGACACCATCTCCGGACTCTGAAGAGTCTTGGGTAGGTTGTAGTTAAACTGTAAACACTAAGTTTGTGTATATTTTTATGATTCAATTTCCCCTTTTTATGAGAGTATAAAACGTATTTAAAAAAATGAATAAATCTTTAATGGAAGTGTATGATGGTTGACGTGGGAAGTGTGTGAACCTGTCATACACAATGCGGGCACATATTTAAATATGCATATTATGGACATTTAAAACAGCCATGGCTCAAGATAATGTAAGCCTCTTATTTGAAACATTACTCTCTAAATAGGAACCCACTAGCCTCTTAAATACAGATTGCATTACATGTATAGGCAAACACTGTAAAATATTTTAATCTAATGTTTGTTCTTGAATTTTCTGTCTTTCAGAAAATATTGTGCTATGGGCTAACTTCACTAAGATAGAAACATAAAAATTCTTCATCTATAGTTTTTGTCTTAATGAAAAAAAAACTATCACATAAATATAAAATAGCTTCTCTCCTGTAATTCCTTTCCTGGGTTCTCCTTATTCTATTTTTATGGCTTTAACATTCTTATCTTCTCATATGAGCTACTTAAATGTAAACCAATATTTTAGACCCACTGTCATTCATCAGTGCCCTAACACCACACCAGGCCCAAGATCCTAATGGAAATAACCACTTAAAAATTCTCCTGACTACATCCCTTGGCCAATAGCATCGGATGTGTACATTTGACCCAGTGAACTAGCTTGCCATCCCCTTGTCTTGTTTTCCCTTCATGCCCCACATTCTGGCTCTATTCCTTCCCACCTTTCCTGCCTTTTCTCCCCTCCCCACCCTCTCTCCATTCTGTGGTCAAAGTGAAGCTGTTGTGACAACTTCTCAGCACGATGGTCCTCTCCTTTTTAGAGATAGTTATTGTAGTTCCTGACCACCTGATCTGCCACCAGTCTTCTTACTTCTCAAAGTACAACAAACATATATTACAGCCAGGCTATCCTAATTTTTCTACATGAACTTCTTCAAAGACTTATCACTGCTCTTCACATACGGTACTTGTTTGTAAATCTTTGTGCTTTGCCTCTGACTGCCTCTCTAATCCTATCACGGGCCACTTTCCTCCACATTTAAAGAGTGGTTTGGTGCCTGTCCTGTCCTGTGACATCAAGAAAGCACACAGCATCATGCCTCCTGACAGCACTCCCTGGGCTTTTTTAGTTCCCTTTGCTTGAATGCTTTCTCCTTCCTCTGCTTCCAAAGTCAGCTCCAATAAGTTTTTTGACTTCCAGTCACTTTAGGTCATCTTCTATTTTATTCCCTGAGTCCTACTCCCATCGAACATGGCTCGCTGTCAGTCTACCTGGTAGATCACACACTTCCTGGCTGTCCTATGACATCAGGAAAGCAAACAGATTCAGGAAGGAGGAGGGCTATGTTTCCATCTTTTCACAGACAATGGAAAGATAGTGCCTATTGTGGTGTATGCACTGAAAAAAAAATTGGTGAGTGAATGTTCATTTCAAATCTTTGGAAAGACCTGACATTGACCAATAAACTTCCAGAAATAGGAAAAAGGGGGGGAGCTACAGGCTCAGGGCGTTATTTGACCATGTGTGGTGAAAGCAGGCAAGGTAGGTACAAGACAAACCACAGCAAGCTAAACCCCTTTTGCTTGTCTCTCCTCTGTGTCTTAACAAACGTCTAATTTTAGATCCTTTTCACCTGCTCCCCTTCCAAGGTGGAAGGTTCCTGATTAATCTGGGTTTCCCTTAATACTGCTGGGAATGTGTCAATGACCTCAGCTGAACTGGCAAAGTGATTAATTTTGTATGAACTGAATGAGGAATTTAGAGGAAAAGAAAAAATCTCTAGATCCTAAGCAAACACATTCATGCAAGATTCTGTTGCAGACCTTTGCTCAATGGAAAAATGTCTGTACCACGATTCCAAAGAGCAGTGGTCGGGGTGTAGTAAAGAACATTAAAGGAAACACAGTCCTTGTTAAAGAAAATGCTGTTTCAGGCTATAGTCCCAGAGATCATAAAAGATACATGATGTGATAAACAAAACGAACCAGACAGGCCTGTGCAGCGACTAACCGCTGATTGAATTTTCCAACTCGCCCAGACCGTCTGAGAGATGAAGCATTCAGAAAAGGCCCATGTTAAATATTAGGCTGTCACTCTTTCTTCTTCCTTTTATGTTTCTACTGGGGTCCAAGAACAGCTGAACATTTTTCCTTCCTCTTTCAATTTTCTTCTATTTCTTCCTCTTATTGGTTGTTTGTGTTTTTGAATTTTTTATGTTGTGTGAAGACTGGCAAACAGTTGCTATGATTGTCAAATGCCTTAAATCAAAAAGAGAAAAATGCAATAAAACAGTTTCCATGGTAACCCCCTGCAACTTAGTACCTCTGGATTATGAGCCAGCTCACATCCATGATCATTGCTTGTTGACAGGCATAAATTGAGCCTAAAAGCATTAATTTTAGAGATAAAACTGGGATGTGGGACTAAGTTATAATGATGTTTTGATATTTCCAAGGCAGCGGCAACAAATGGACACCAACTGTGTCACCATTCAGGTGACATTAATAAACTAAGCAGAGTGTTTTGGAGAAATTGGCAAGCTTTTCTCTCTAGGTGCTATAACAAATGTTCACTCCACTCTTGAGGTGCAAGTAGTAGCAGACATGTGCTTGATGGAGTTAAAAGAAACCCAATGCCAGCAATTTTATGGAAGGATAGAAGGGCGTGTTCATGAAGGAGTAGCTCTAATATGGAAACGGTTCTTCAAAATGTACATAGTACAACATAAATAAGCAATATTTTAGTAGGCATAATTCCTTCTTCTTTTTATTTTTTTTTTCTTTTAGAGATTTTTAAAGTGTGTGTGTGTGTGTGTGTGTGTGTTTGTGTGTGCGCACACGTGTGTGGGTATCTAAAGCCAGAAGACGGTACTGGATCCCCTGGGGCTGGAATCAAAAGTGATTGTAAGCTACCTAACAAGAGGGCTAGCAACCAGAGCCCCATCCTCTGTAAGAGCCTCCGATGTTCTTAACTGCTGAGCCATCTCTTTAGCCCCCTCTTATTTCTTTTATTCTTTCTTTTTAAAAGAATAGATTTGAGCTGGAGAGATGGCTCAGTGGTTAAGAGTGTTGGCTGCTCTTCCAGAAGACCTGGGTTCAATTCACAGCACTCAAATGGCAGCTCACAACTGTCTATAACTCCTGTTCCAGGAAATCCGACACCTCACACAGATGTACATGCAGCCAAAACACCAATGTACATGAAAATAAAAATAAATTACATAAAAAATAGATTCAATTAAAATGTGAAGAACCATATGTTTTTCTGTACATTCACACTCATATTCTGATCAGCAACGCTCACATGATCATCAGATATTTTAACGTTAAAGAAAAAAAAAAAGCACCAGATACACTGAATATAGCTGCCTCCAGCTGGCTTCCACAGTTCCCATTAACCAATGTTATCAACAACTGAAAGACAACATTTTTCAAAGCTGTGATATTTCTAAATATATCTTTATGACAATCCATAAAATCTGAAAGGATCTAATAAATTGTTATACAGTAAAATTGGTCCATTTTCTCTATATTTAATGTTTACCTAAGAGATGATTTCATTTCTCCAAAGACTTCTGAGCTCCCTTTCCCTCCAACATTGCAAATGTAAGAGATGAATTTCTGGGCCAGCAAGAGGGTTCAGCAGGCAGAGGTGCTTGCCACAAAGCCTAATGATCTCAGATGTCTGAGACCTACATGGTGGAAGGAGAGGACTGACTCCCACAAGCTGTCCTCTGGTGTCCACACTCATCACAGACACACAGACACAGACACACACTACAATGTAATAAATAGAAAAAAGAGACAGGTTGTTGCTGCTGGACATGGTGGCTCATGAAATTGAGAGCAGCTGGAGGCAAGTTGATCAAGAGTACAAGACCAGCTTTGGCTGTTCATCAACTTTGAAGCCTAGAGTCCATGAGACCCTGTCTTAAACTAGAGTGTGTCAGACAGAGGAAAGGGGAGAAAGAGAAGGCAGAGTGGGAGGGATTGCCTCTCTTTAAAGATTGTTTTTCATTATCTCATGTCCCGCATTCAGAGGGTATAACCATCATGCCTCAGCTTGATGTACAGTACACCTGTACTCTTGGAATTAAATCTCCATAGAAGCCTATTATAAACAGTTACTGAGGTGGAGGTATGCCAGGGGTTTTGAACAATACTTGATGCAAAATAAGCCATTTTGAGTAACGGCTATCTTTAGCTCCACTACCATTACCACCAATAATACCTCTATTACCACCACCATCAACACCACCACCATCACCAACACCATCTTCACAGACACCACCATCACCAGCAACACAACAGCATCACCACCACCATTGTTGTACCTTATGTCCATGGTGTTTCAGGTCTACAAGTGCCTAAAAATGTGTGCTGAATTGAATGTCTATTTGTTAAGTGGATGTTAAGTAGGTTTTTAGTAACCGTCTTTGTTAGAAATCTGGTTTTGTGGTCTTTCTTCACTTATTCTGTACCCTCAGAGATTCATAAAGCACTTGTTAAGGGAGCTCAAGTGTTTTGAGCAGGAATGCTATCTCCTGGTTTTGCCAATTTGTAAAATTAATCCCCTAGGATTACTGCAGGGCCTCCAAACTACTGTGTTTAACCTTCTGACCTGAACGGGCACATATTTACGAATTCTCTCTATGTTCAAGCAGCGATTTGGAAACTTGCTAGCTACTTCAGTGTTTTCAATTATTTTTCTTTGCCTAGCTCTCAGAGAATATAAGAATTTCCCAATACAAGCAATTTTCTTCCATTCTAAAACTTTGGATTATGTCAACACAGCATTTAGTTTGTCTGAAAAAAAACATAGACATTGACCCATTCTTAGTTTGTTTTCAGTACTTCTTTTTTTTTTTTTTTTTTTTTCCAGTACTTCTTACTATTAGGAATTCTTTCCATGTATTTCTGGTCATTTCTGTTTGTCTTCCTTGATATATATTCTCATATACAAACAACCTCTCTGTCTCTCTGTCTTTCTGTCTACTGCAGCTGGTCTTTGGTACTTTGTGGGTTCTCCTTTTTTCCACCCTTTATACCTGCTCCTCCACTTTCATCCCTTGATTATTAGATAGGAAACAAAGAAAGACAGAGGGGAGAGAGAGATCCTTTAAACTAATTTGTTTGTTTCTTTCTTCCTTCCTTCCTTCCTTCCTTCCTTTCTTTCTTTCTTTCTTTCTTTCTTTCTTTCTTTCTTTCTCTCCCTCTCTCTTTTTTTCTTTTGAACTCATAGACATCGCCTGCCTCTCTCCTCCCAAATGCTGAGATTAAAGAGGTGTGCACCACCATTGCCTGGCTTAATTAATTTAGTTTAATTAATTTTTTTTCTTTTTGTTTCTTTTTTGAGCACAACTACTAACAAGCCTCAACTGACCTCCCTGAAGGACCAGCAACCACCAACCTTGCATTTTGGGGCTCCAGCATTTATATACCCTCTGAAAAGTTCCCAGAATTCCAAAAACTATTCGGCAAAACCACACTTCTGCTAGAGCATGAGGCAAATCATATCTGCTGTAAACAGTCCTAAGCAGCCTTATATCCCTATACCTGCAATTAAAAAGGAAACATATTCTTATAATATTTCTGTGTTTTTCTCATGAAACCAAAACTCCAGAGTTGTCACTATAGTCTAGCTCTCTGACTCTGCCTCTCTTTCCTTCCCTTTCCCAATCTCTCTTTGCTACTCTCCTTCTGTGCCCTTCCCCCTCTCCCTCCATGTTCTCTCAGCAAAAGTCCCTGTTCTTTGATTACAGAGAAAATAAAGGCTGTCAGGTACCACCTTGTGTCTTGGTCTCCGAATACATGGGAACTTGGGGGTACACAGCTTCTGGCTGCAACTGTAGTTACTATGTAGTTGCTACATATGCAATGTTTGTCCCTTCTCTAAAGGAAGGGGTTTCCCAGTTTAGAACAGACAGTTTTCAAATTGTTCATTTTCTCTGTGTTGCTTTGTTGGCTTTTCAAGACAGGGTCTCACTGTGCAGCTCAGGCTGCCTTCAGGCTGGTGACCCTCTTCCCAAGGGCTGTCACCCGAGTTGGGGACTGCCACATGCAGTGTCAACGGTAATTGCCACATGGCTTTTGTTTGTGGTCCTCATTTAGAATATTTCATGATGGTTTGCTTAAAAAAATAAATTTAGAAAGTGTTTTATGTGTCGAGTGCCCTTTCATAATTGACTTCTCATGTTTAGGATTATTATTAATGTACTTTCACCTAGGAGCAAATAGCTCCAGGTGGTTTCTCATCATAGGCACCACTTTCTCTTGGGATGATTTCTTCCTAGTCGCCAATCTTCATGTATGTGTGTGTGGTGTACATAACTTATAATAATATAAATACATAACATATTTATATAAAAATATAGTTAAGACTCACCATTTTGGGGGCATGCAACTTCACACCATTATTTATTTATTTTTAATTAGCATAAAAAGTTGTAGGCAACTCTCTTTCCCCTTCATCTCCTGCCCCGATGCCTGTCTCCTTTCTGCTTTCATACCGCATGTCCTCCTATCCTCTGCTTTTCTTCAAACTCTTTTTTTTTATCTCTTTTGATCTCCTTTTTAAAGGCTTTACCCACATCCATTCCCATTTATACACACACACACACACACACACACACACACACACACACACACACAAAACAACCTAGGATCCATCTATGAGATGACATGCTTTTTCTTTTTTCTTTGTCTTTTGGAGTTTGGCTCACCTCCCTTAATATAATACTTTTGGATATTTTTCCACTTTTTTTTTTTTTGCATATCCCCTTTGTAAATGTGCCCCCCCTTTTTTTCCCATTCATCTACATGTGGCATCTTGGCTTTACCATATTGTGATGAAACTTCATTTTATAGTTACTTGTGTAGGAGGAAGCCCAGGGTTTTTCAGTCTGAGCATTTTCACTGCCAAACAGAGCCTGACTGTGCTGGCCATTGACAGCAGGAGCATGTGAATAGTCAGCCTGGTGTGATGGTTCTCCTGGATGATGCAGAGAAGAGTGACCTCAGCTTTGGGGTGCTACTGTTCTCTGTAGAGCCCACCCCAGGAAAGGGTGTGGCCTCAAGGGCAGCAAGCAGTTGAGAGGATACTAAGCCTTTCCTAGTCTGGTCAGCCAAAGATGAACTTCCTTTCCCCTAAACCTTTAAAAGGTTCCCTGGAGACAGTGTCTTTCTTGCTATGCATTTCCATTTTTTTTTTTTTTTTTACCAAATGAGAATGATTGTACTTAATGACTATGTTCCCCTTGCCATGGAATGCTGATCAAACTAGCCTTTCCTGCACTTTTGCTTTGCTCACACAGTTTCCCTGTCATGAAGACTTTGAAATTTTGTAATAAAAGAAAAAAAAAAAAAGTCAGTGGCCCAGTTTGCCTGTCAGAGCCTCTGCTGAGGCTCAGAAAATGATCTCTGAAAATTGACCCCTCTTAACTTCAAAAGGAGAGGAGCAGATGCAGGCAAGGAGTTTCTCTGAAGTTTCCTCCTGGGCCTCAGAGGACAGATCTTCCTGGAGATAGTCAATTGCTGTGACTCCCTTCGCAAGGTAGCTCATTAGCAGAAGAGACTGATGTGTATCTTAAGGACAAGTGTAGTTGAGGCCACACCCAGGGCCCAGAGAAATTTATGCCAAGTTATACCATTTTTCTTTAGGTCCATCTAGCTAAACTCACTTATTCTTTCTCTAATATCACTTACATCTTCTTTCCCACTTCCTTAGGCAGAAGGTAAGGAAGCTTCTGAATAATTTTCAATGGTTACTTTTCACACAGTAAGAAATTTGCACCCCTTCTCTCCTGTTTGTCTACTGCTATGTTATTCAGTTGATCCAAATTTTATTGACACATCAGTAGAGAAAAAGATGTTCTTTTTGTTTCCATATCTATGAGTTGCATGATCATATTTGCCTGCTCTGTGTTCTGGCTTTAGTGCCCAGAACTGGCTCCTAGTCTTTGGTTTCTACTTGGAAATACAAAATCATTGCTGCCTGAGGATTCTGGGTATATCCCTTCTTTTCCCTAAAGACAGTGCAAGAGAGGAAGTCACCTCTGTCATTTCAGTCTACAATTTTCTCTACATTCTGTCCAAGCTGCTGCCAATTTCACTTCATTATGCTGATCATTGAACACATCTTTGAATCACAGCTTTACCTCTATCTGTAACTCTTCGGTTGAGTTTTAAAATTTTATATATGTGAGTGTTTTGCCTGCAGGTGTGTAAGTGCCCCTCATGTGTACCTGGTGCCTACAGAGGCCAGAAGAGGCCAGTGGCTCTCCTAGAGCTAGAGTGATGGTTATGAAGCAAAATGTGGGTGCTGGGAACCAAACATGGTCTTGTGGAAGAGCACCCAAGTGCATTTAAATTCTGAGCCATCTTTCCAGCCCCTGTTTGGTTGGTTTTTGAGGCAGAGTATCCCTCAATTGTGCAGACTGACCTTGAATTTTTAATCTCTCTTTAGCCTCCAGAGATGGTACCAGAGGACATAGATTAACTTTCTGCTTTTCTATTAAGAATGTGTTTTAAAATGACAAGACATCGGGTTGTTTAATATTTCCATACTACAGAGAAAATATCAAACACTTTTTTTAGTGATAGTCAAATTAAATTTCCCTGATTATTTTATGTAGGATTAAGGTACTCCTTATATCTGGTTGCAATTCTTGTTCTGAGAATCTCCTGTGTAGATGTTGCATGAACACTACTCCCCAGTTGTTCCCTTATATGCCAATAAAGCAACTTACAGCCTGTCACTGAGCAGGGGAGAAATAGGGCTAGGCAGGGGAGAAAGAATTAGAGGAGGAAGAGGTGATTCAGCCACTGGAGAGGTCCAAGAGACATCAGGAGAGGAACTGGATCATGGAATGCTACAAAGTAGCATCTTTGGGCTGTACAATGGGAGGAAATGAAATAAGCTTCGAGGATTAAGAATAGAGAAATAACTGCTCAGTTCTTATGCTGTGAATCTTGTTAAAATAATATAATAGAGTCTCAATTATTTGTATGATACCCAGGTTAAGAGAGAATCTAAAAGAAACAAACACAGTTTTACAAAATAACTGTAACAATTTTATATGACAAGTACATTCAAATAATAGGTAGCATAGACTGGCCAGGTATGATGATATCAAATTCCTTATGTAAATAGTACTTCAGGAAAAAAAAAGGGTTGAATTCAATATTCAAATTTGAAAACAAGTTCTATCATCATTATGAGAAGAAACAGAGAGAGGTATGAAATACTGGTCCATGGACATGAGTGGGAAAAGGAAGAACTGCTTTGCCTCCTTACGTTATAGGTGAATAATCACTAATTCTACCTTTATCTGATCCTACACATGACCTCAAAAGCAGAGGATCACATCATGAAAAACTCCCTACATAAAAAGGAAATAAAAGGGGGCATCCCTACCCCATGTCATGGATGCAGAAATCATGGACAGACTTTCCGAACATGTCTACCTCCCTACTTATCCCAGCTTTGTCAAGATAAGCCCTTTATTACACTGTTTCAAGGTTTTATAGAGAAGGTAATTTACAACAGTAATTATGTTGCTAACTTGCATTTACTTAAGCATTCAATAGGCTTTTGAAAACTCAAAAAGCATGTATATGTTACTATTTAAAGCATGACATTTTGATGAAACACAATGTTGGTAAATCATCTACTCCTCAGAGGTTCTGGGAAAGACCAGAAGAAACTAACTCCAAAGTTCCTTTGTAAATAACGTGGTGTAGAGAAAGAAAAAGGCCTGTTCTGGTTAGTCTAATGTCAACTTGACACAAGCTACAGTTATAGGAAAGGCGGAAATCTCAACTGAGAAAATGCCCCCATAAGATCCAGCTGTTAGGCATTTTCTTAATTAGTGATTAACAGGGGAGGGCCCAGCTCACTGTAGTGCCAACCCTGAGCTGGTAGCCCTGGATCCTAAGAAAGCAGATTAATCAAGCCATAGGAAGCAAACCAGTAAGCAACACGTCTCCATGGTCTCTGCAATTGCTCCTGCCTCGAAGTTTCTGCCCTGTTGAGTTCCTGTCCTGACTTCCTTCTGTGATGAACAGAAATATGGAAATCTAAGCCAAATAAATCCTCTTTTCCCCAATCTGCTTTTGGTTATTTTAGCATTTGAAACTTTAACAAAGACAATGCCTTTTCCTCAGTTATTTATTTAATTTTGTACAGAGTATCATGATGTGGTTGGCCTGTAACTCACTGTGTAGACCAGCCTGTCCTCGAACTCACAGAGATCCATTTGATCTCTACTAAGATCAAAGGCACATACCATTGCACCCAGTAATAATAGACATATTTCTGAAATTGAAAGGTAGAACATAGACCCTTATTTATTATGTATTTAACACAACATGGGAACTTGTGAGAAAATGACCCAGAGAAACAGGTCTAAGCATTTTAGCCTTGGGCTTGATGAAGAAGTGGGTAGTTATAAATACGGATAGACCAAAGACTTAATGGTAGTAAAATGGGGAAACTGAGTCATCAAACCTGTTTGTTGAAATTCTTTTCTAAACTCCTGTGCCTTATGAGATAATGAGGTTCCTTTCTTTGGGGCTCAGGGACTGTCTCCCAACTGATGCTCTGTAACCTGCTTCACAAGGTCAGAAAATCTTCCCCAGGGTTGTGACCAGCTTCAGAGGAGAAAAGGAGAAAGTTAGAGAGACTGTCCTGCTTCTAGAATTTACTCAACTTCCTTTACTTTAAAATAGTCAACATGCTACTGTGCCATATTGTTCTGGAGTCCTATCCATGTTCCTTTCTTTCTTTCTTTCTTTCTTTCTTTCTTTCTTTCTTTCTTTCTTTCTATTTGTTCACTCTTTTATGTATTTATTTTTCTGTTGTTTTATTTTTCAAGGCGAGGTTTCTCTGTGTAGGCTTAGCTGTCCTGGACTCACTTTTTTGACCAGTCTGGTCTGGAACTCACAGAGATCCACCTGCCTTTGGCTCCCAAGTGCTGGGATCACAGGTGTGCACGCTCACTGCCCATTCCCATGTTTTATTAGAAAGAAGCTTGTATGGTTTATTGGTTTTTCTCCTCAAGTATACCTATTACTATTTTCTGGGATGTGTTACCAAGCTATCACAGGGTTCTGTTTGTTTTGGGGGTTCTTTTTTGTTTACTTGTTTTTTAAAATATGACATTCCCAGAGAAGTAGTTTATAGTTATAACTGAACAACCAAAGCGCTTGAGACAGGAGGATCAGAAGTTTGAGGCCAGCTGGGACTATACAAAGAGAGCCTGTCTCAAAATAAATACATAAAAAAAGAAAAGAAAAGAAAAGAAAAAAACCAAAACAAAAAAAAAAAAAAAAAAAAAAAACCCACCCTGACACATCGACACTTTTTTTTTTTCTTAATCCCCGAAGTTCAAACAATGAAAAGGAAAGCAATTATTTTGCGGGACATTTATCTGAAACTTTGACTTAATGCAGGCCTTACTAACATTTATTTCATGGTGCTAGTTTGTTTAACCTTTGGACTTGGCAAACACAGTGAGAGAGGCCCACCGGAAGTTGACCGGCCATCTGTGTTGTGTCATATAGACGACACATGGGGCTTTTCTGCCTCTTCTGGTATCCCTAGTCTCAAGGATTGAGCAAAGATAACATTGTCCTTCTTTTGTGTTGATATATTTTAGTATGAAAGTCACTAGAAGGGATAACACACTCACACATACCTACTTCCTTTTATTGTTTGTCACTTGTGCCACACTCAAAGCTTTTATAACAAAAGGGGGTCAAAAGAAAAGCACAAGCCAACTGATTTGCTCCATATTTTATGGAACACAAGCGCCTTCATAGGGAAAGGAAGAAGCAGGTTAGCTTGTATAGTCTTGTGCTTAGACTTTAAGAAGGACCTCTTGCTGTGGTGAGGAAATAAGATGGCCTGTTGTTTCGGTTTGAATGTGAAATACCCCCCAAAGCTAGTGTGCTCAAACGTTTGGTCACCAGCTGGTGGCTCTGTTTGGGGAAGCTGTGGAAACTTCAGGAGTTGAAGCCTCGTTGGAGCGAGTGAGCCTTGGGACTTTGTAGACTGGCCCTACTTTCCTGTTCACGCTCTGTTTCCTGAGGGTGGTGTCATGTGACCAGCCAGCTTCCTGCCCCTGGCACCACGCCTTTCCTTTTTGCTGCTGCTGTGTCTTTCCATGTATAAAAGACTGTATTCTTGTGCATTTGAAGTCAAAATAAAACCCTCTGTCCCTTAAGTTGCTTTTGTTAGGGTATTTTATTGCAGCACGGAAAAGTAATGGAGGCACTTGTTAGTTTAGATTTTAATAGGATGTTTGTGTCTTTAAAGACAAGGATGCTTTTTTTGACAAGGTACCAGGATGATTCCTCTCATGTGGATCCTATGATCATTAAAGGAACCCTTCCTAGGTTTTATGACTTGGTTCAGGAGAGAGACCTTCTTCATCTTCTACTTTCTCAAACTGCTTCAGCTTAGAATGGTTAGTATGTCAAGCTAGTGTGTCATTGATCCAATAAAGCCTTTTCCATTCCAAAAGAAGGGGAACTGAGCCTCAGTGGGAAACTACAAATCTGTGCATTCCTTGCCAACTCTGTCTCCCATTTCCTTCCATCTATTTTACATATCTGTAGGTAATTTATAGACATGCAAATATTCCCTATCTGGTAAAAATGTAATTGACTTACCTCCTCTATCCCTTGCAGGGGTGGGGAGGAAGAAAAGAAGCCCACTGTTTTGTTCTCTTCCATCCTCATTTCAACCTCCTGTCTTTCCATGTATCACTTTCAGTTTTGTTGAAAATGTGACAGTATCTGCTGGGCTGCTCTGTGATTAATGACTAGAATCAAATCTTGAACATGTGCTCATTTTTATATCTGTAGGAAGGTCATGATTTTACCCTTCTTTTGAAAATGATCTTTTAATATCTTTATCCTTAGCCTTTAACCATTTTTACCTCCCCCCCATGGTAATTTATGTTTATAAGTTGGGCAATTATGTTTCCTGAATTTGAGAGTTGACAAGAATAACCATTGTGTGTGTGTGTGTGTGTGTGTGTGTGTGTGTGTGTGTACATGACTGGCTATAATACTAGGATCAGAATGTTCCAGAGAATCTGGAATGTGTGGCTGTAAAACAGTATTTTTCCTAGAACTATAAAGACAGAAAATGCCCAAAGTTCCTTTGATCTCCTTCCACTGCAGAGCCAAGGCCAGCCAAAGATGAGACAAATGGAGGCTATTTTAAAGTTTGCACTGATTCTGAAATGGATGTGGTGACATACACATGCTTCTTATCCTAACTCAATGGAGGAAGGTGAGAGGTAGTACAGGAGGCTCAGAAGTTCAAGGCCAGTCTACACAAAGTTCAAGGCCAGTCTGGATATGACATCTCCACTGTACACATGAACTCACTGCAGCTTTGGTCACCTGTACAAGGTCAGCCTCATCCTGAGTTCATCATGCAGAGGAGAGAAGTTCATGAAGCTCAGCCACTCGCTGAAGGAGTTCAAGCAGGTAATGGGTGCCAGGCGAGGAGGGTTCATTCTCCTCAACATTGCAACCACTGATGAATTGTTCCTATTTCAGTAAATCAGCTCCGCACATGCTCATGTGAGCAGCCATTGCTACGCTCAGTGAAACAAACAAAGAGAAAAGCTTGAGGGACCTTGTGGGGAGAAGAGTTTCATTGGGAAAGAGGAATAGAAGAGGGAAAAGAGGGAAGCTGAAGGTGAAAATGGCCAAAATCTAGCATATACATGTATGAGATTATCAAGTAATTTAAAAAGAAAGAATAAAAGAAACAAAAAAAGAAAGAAAGAAAGAAAGAAAGAAAGAAAGAAAGAAAGAAAGAAA
>NW_026596040.1:16378555-16478701 GCF_907164565.1 Psammomys obesus
AAAGAAAGAAAGAAAGAAAGAAAGAAAGAAAGAAAGAAAGAAAGAAAGAAAGAAAAGTAGCCCAGGAACTGGAGAGAGATAAGTCAGTGGTTGAGGTCACTTGTTGCTTTCCAGAGGACCCAAGTTCAGTTTCCAGCACCCAAGTTGGGCAGCTCACAACTGCCTATAACTCTATATAGAGGATCCACACCCTATCTCCCGGCCTCTATGGCCACACACACATGTGTACAATCACTCACCTACACACACACCTACACACACATATAAATACATAGTAAATACTTTGTAAAATTCAAGTGAAATTCAAACCAACCAACCAACCCACCAACACTCCCCCTCCAAAAAAAAAAAATGAAAGGTAGTAAGATTGCACAGATTTGAAGAGTCACCAAGTTGAGAGTTATGGTGTGCCAGTGTTTCTTTGAACAAACCCATGTGAAAGCTTAGTTGCCAATGTGCCAATATTAAGAGGTGAGGGGACCTTTAAGAAGTATTAGTCATGGGATAGAGTCCACATGAGTGGCTTGATGCTTTTCTCATGTGACTGGATTCCCTCCTGAAGAGGTTTAATCAGCCCACACTGGGCCATGTGCCTGCTTGGCTTTGGCAGTGAGATTCTCAGTCAGAGCTGAGAAAGGCAGACACCCCATTAGGGACCTTCAGCCTCTAGAACTGTGAGAAAAATACGCATTTTCCTCTGGATGACCCAGTCTTGACTATTCTGTATAGTAAAAGAAAACAGACTAAGCCAAAGAACAACGCAAGCCAGAATAATTCGGATATCAAAGTCTGAAGTGCCACAATACATTTACTCGTTTGAGAGGCTGGAGAGATGACTCAGTGGTTAAGGGCACTGGTTGCTCTTCCAAAGGACACAGGTTCATTTCCCAGCAACCACATGGCAGCTCACAACTGTTTGTAACTCTACCTCCAGGGAATCTGACACCTTCACACGCATACATATACAAACAGAACACCAATGTACATAAAATAATGAAAATAAACTAATTAAAAAAAGGAAGTCGGGATTACAAGACAAACTTAAAAACTGTCAGACTTACCTAAACACTATGAGGGTCTCTGATGCTCTCTTGGGTCCAAAATGCGACGATAAAGAGAATGGCACAGTTTATGCATCTGCTTGGTCTCCTAAATCCATAGGCACACTTTATATGTCACTTATATTTCCCACAGTGCCTGAGCCCACGATAAATACTTAATAACATAACATTTTATTGAATAGACTTGATTGGAGCTAAATTAGTTATGCAAACGAACCTTAGCTGATTTTAAACAAAGCTTCCTTTGACTGTAGCACTTGAAGGAGAGAGCAGGCTGCTTTATGACTGGTTGTAGCCTAACCTTTATTCCAACCACATGTTCTAAAAATAGTCCACACAGGTGAGTGGTGAATAATTTAGAATCTAGAGCAATTGTTGTAAGTGAATACCTGCGCTTACTTTCTGCCAGAAAAAAATCATTCTGATTTGCATAGGAGTATCACCATAAGGGTTTTTGAATAAGCAACTGTCCAAATAAGCAAATCAGTGGCTGTACTTTACACTGAATTACTGCTTCTTTCCCTCAACAAATACTCCCAAGTCAGAATTCAGCTCAGGGGCCTGAGGCTGGGCAGTCTTAGAACACTGAGAGCCCTTTAGGTGTGTGCTAACAATATTTTGATATACTCTGCCTCCCCCCCACCCCCCACCCCAAGCTGTTTCCTTTATTGCCTGAGCTGTTTGGTCACGTCTCAACTGCTGCTGCTGCTGAAGCCTTTTCTGGCAGGCTGCCTAGGGAGCAGCTCGCTCTAGATTCTGCCTCTCTCCAGGAGCTGCCTGCTCTCTGTGTAATGGGCAACACTGAAAGCAGCAAGGCGTTCGGTCGACAAGGTCAAAGAGCCTTTCGTTCCTGCAATCATCAACCAGTGTAGCTCTTCCCCAGACCAGGAGAGAGAGAAGATAGGAGTCAAAAGAGCAATTACATTTCACACTGACTCCAGAAAAAGGCTTGGATCACAAGACGGAAAAGAAAAAGTGGATCCTAGCCTCATTTTTAGTCGGTCCCCTTCTGGTCATCTCTTTGTGATTGACACAGCTCTGAGGCCAGAGCAAGTTTCAGCTTGATGGCATGAGATAACACATTTTCTGCCTGCAGATGAGACCCTTCTTAGACATTCGGCTCTGTCAGCATATTGCAAAAGAATGCAAATGAGCTGCAGGATCTATAACCGGAGACAGTAAGCAAAGGCCATTAATTATGTTTTTAAAAAAATGTTAACCCTAGCAGACTGTATAACAAGCAATTGTGCTAATTTCAATCTGTAATCAGTCCCTACATTAGCATAACTTTATTTATTTATCATTAAGGCAACAATTTAGTGAATATAATTTGGTTGGAAATGTCAGTAATTTTGTAGTGGCAGATAGCTGTTACAGAGCTACCTCTGTTTGACCTTACAGCTGCCAGGACTAATTACTTTAATTGCATTAATTGCACTGACCATTCTGGTGGTTAATGTAGTTGCTGTTACACTTTCACTGTTGAGCAAATCAGCCTGGCTGCATTCTTAGCAAAATGGGCCCATACACTCCTGGGAAGGTCTCTGTGGATTCTTTGTGTGTTTGAGAACCCAGATGAGTCACTTGTCATTTTGTCAGTGCTTCTCATTGACAGCATGAATTTTGAAGAAAGCCTCTGGAAGCTGAAATAAAAAAAAAAAAGCCCCAAGCCCTTCCAAACCAAATAACAGCAACAATCACACACACACACACACACACACACACACACACACACACACACACACACACACATTGCTCTAGTTCTAGCATTGCTTATTGGAAGTTGACTAAAGGACAGTGCTGTTGTTTGGGCTGTATAAACTGAACACGTAGCTTTCCCGGGGGATTAGATTCAACAGACATTTGAGTATATAGCTCTGATGTGACTGACGGCCCATGGTCCTGTGAATCTATGAAACATATACTCTCTCCTGCCAAGAGGTCTTCTTCAGGACATTTGATAAATAATTTACTAGAAAGTGCCTATAAAAGTTCTTGTGAAGTTACTGAGTCTGCAAGTTAGGAAACTGGATCACTCTTAGCTTATCCAAAGCAGCAAACAACAGCCTGTTTCTTCCCGGTGACCGTCTATCTAACCTTTGCCTAAACACCAGGAACCTCATGGTGGTTTCGGTTTTTGTTTTTCCAATTTTATGTTATTTATTTATTTATTTATAAACTATAAGGAATCAAACCTAGAGCCTTGTGCATGCATTGAGCTGTGTCCCCAAACACTCTCAGGTGTTTTTAAGTTGCATCATTCAATTACTTGAATTGAAAAAAAAAAGTTTAATATGCAATAACATAAGTGTATAAGTGTTATGTTTCAAACCTGGGACAAATGGCTGTGGTGCCTAGTTAATATATCAGAGAGGATGCCGGCCACCAGGTTCTCCTTGAGTTCCCAGTCCCTACTTGTTACAGGCCCTTCTGGCCAGACTATCCCAGCCACTACCCTGAAATCTCAGGAACAGAGGGCTGAGCTGCTTGCTCTTCCCTATGTAATCCAAACATTTTGGTTACCCACAGTCTTTGTAGTTTTGGACCTGAACCCTTTGCTACTACTGTACCTGGTTCCCCTCTCTCTGCTCTCCCTTCCCCTCCCCCATCTCCTCACATGGCTCAGAGTCATGACCACTCTGGACTCTCTAAAATGTCTCTGCCTCTCTGGCTATGCTCTCACACATATCTATAATAAACTTTCTCCTCCATCATATCTAGGAGCAGTCATGTCCTTTCCTTTTTATTTATTTATTTTTTTTCATTCATTTGGTGTGAGAACTTGGAACCAGTCATGTCTTTTCTTTTTATTTCTTTTTTTTTTCCATTCAATGTGCTTATCTGTTTTATGACAACTTATACTCATTTTACTCATTAGCTAATGACGAAAGTGCTGTTCAAGATGGCCTCAGACTCAAGTCAAGAATGACCTTGAAGTTTGCATCCTCCTACATGATGGGATTAAAGGTGTGTGCCACCTTTCCTAGGTTATGCACTGTTGGGGAACGAACCCAGGGCTTTGCACATACAGACAAGCTCCGGGCTAAGTAAGCTGTGTTCCCAGCCCTGTGTGCGACACTTGCATCACAGTCATCCCTCCCACAATCTGTGCAAAGCGCACTAGTCACAAATGCTACCGAGGAAGCACAGAGGATACCTAGGAAATTGTATAATTCATGCAGGATCAGGCTTCCCCGACCCTAGCATTTGGAGAAATGTTTATTTAAAATGTAATTGTATATATTGTCATTAGTATGATGTGTGTGTGTGTGTGTGTGTGTGTGTGTGTGTATGCACATATGCATGAAGGATCAAAGATTAAGGTCAATTCTCTTCTTCCACCTCTCTGTGGAAGTATCCCTGTGTGTTGGATCACTCAGGTTATTAGGCTTGCCTGATATGCTAGAGTGCCTTACAATTGGATGGATTCTTCCTGTAAGGCTTCGGAGAGCTGATGAAACAGCTCTTCTCCTCTGCCAGTAACTCTGAGCTAGCTGTTTCTGGTTTCTCATATCACAGAACTCCAGCTTGGCAATATGTCTCCTTCGAATGAGACAGCTGGATCTGAGTGAGTCTGAACTCTCAGAATGCCTGCACTGTTGGCTTCGGGCTAAATTCTACTCATCTTCAAATTTTCAGGCCATCTGTCACTTCCTTGAGAGAGCCTTCCTTACCTCCAGTCTATCTCCGGAAGCTTCAGCATAAGCTTCCCTGGTAACGTCCACAGCCTGCAATTGAATAATTAATAATTCCAATTCTTGGCCTTTAACAGGGAATAGAGGGATAGCATTGCCCATTTATAGTAGTTCCATTGTTATCTAGTAGATTAACTAGTTAACTGACTAGTTTATCCCTGTACATAGCTGAAAGAAATTCACAAATTCCTCTGGGTATTTCTGTATTCCACTCATATTACTATCACAGCATTACAAAGCAAACTATGATAGGTATCATAAAATATATATATATATATATATATATATATATATATATATATATCCACATAGGTATCATAGTTTGCTTTGAAATACTGTGATAAAGGCTGTGCCCAAAGGCAACTTAGGGGTGAAAGAATTTCCATGATTCACGAATCCCAGTCACAGTCCATCACTGTGGGAAGTCAGGGCAGGGAGTCAATCAAGGTAGGAATCTGGAAGTATGAACTGAAGCAGAGACCACGGAGGAATGCTATTTACCAGCTTGGTTTCCATGGCTTGCTCAGCCTGCTTTTTTATACTACCCATGACCACCTGCCAAGGGTGGCCCTGCCCACAGTGAGCTGGGTCCTTCCAAATCAATCATTTATCAAGCAAATTCCCCACAGACTTGCCTACAGACCAATCCGATCAAGGCATTTTTGTCAACTGAGTTTCCCTCTTCCCAGATGACCCAAGCTTGTGTCAAATTGACATATTTCTGTCTTTCACATATTTGATGTGAAAAAAAAATCATATTGTTGCTTGTTTGTTTTTTTTTTTTTAAACAAAAAACAAAAAAACAAAACAGTATCTTGCGATGGATGTATTCTTGCCTGGCATCGAACTCACCACCACCACGTAGACCAGGACAGCCTGAATCTCTCAGAGATTCCCCCAGATTCTGCCTACTGAGGGCTCAGCTTAAAGGCTTGTGCCACCACATTCAGCTGTTGCGGGTCTTTCTAATGCATCCTCATTTCAAGGTTTATTTATAAACTAGTTGCAAAGAGTTCAACAACCAGATCAATCATAGCAAATGCTGCAAGAAGCTTTCTAAAGCACTTGTTGCTTATTCTTGGATTTCTGCATTTAGCAATTCAGACTAGGGTCAACCGTAGAAAAATGAATTGCTACAAGTGCAGGTGGCTGAAGGCCATCTGTGTGCACATTTAACTCCATGATGAGTAGCTACATCAGAGACAGGGGCTCATATAGCTCAGGCTAGCCTAGAACTTGATAGGTTGCTGAAGTTGGCCTATAATTCCTGACCCTCTTGCTTCTACCCCAGATGTGCTCCACCACACCTGGCTTGTGTGTTGCTAGGGGAGGAACCCAGAATTTCAAACAAATCAGAGAAGCACTATATCAACTGAGCTACGTCTTCCTCCCATGAATGGCTTATACTTAAAAACTCACTGTACTAGCTGGGTGATCACCGCCTGTAATCCCAGTACTTGGGTTGAAGCAGGAAGACTGAGTACCAGGTCAGACTGGGATATGGCAAAACGTTATTAAAAAAAAAAAAAAGAATCAATTGCCTCTAGAACTTTCCCAGGTATGGAGCCCTTATTATAGACTTTAAGACAGGCTTTATCCCTTCCTCTATTATCCCTCTATACACAGCTATTTCCTTGGCTAACATCTTGTTAACATCTTGGTTAACATCAGGTCACTGTGCCTTAAATGTCCCCCAACAAAGAACAGGAGCAGAGGGCAAGAGAGTCACAGAACAAGGCAGCGGCCAATCTCAAGGACTAGCATTTTCCATCTCCATCCTGACTGGGAGTGATAGCTTTGAGCTCTCATTCCCCACAGTACTTTTTGCTTTCCCCTCTGGAACTCTTGTCAAGACTCTCCTGAGGCAGCATATCCTAAGTTTCTATGGTCATATCCTCTGCAACTACCTAACTTGGATGCTGGGAACTGAACTCAGGCCCTCAGGAAGAGCAGCAAATGACCTAAGTTGCTGAGCCTTCTCCCCAGCGTCCCCCAGACCCATAACCACTTTATTTTATACTTCATTATTTTTTAACTTTTGTTTATTTGTTTGCTTTCACAGTAGACCTCCTGTTGCCAAGGTTGGATTTGAACTCACTATGCAGTCAAGAATGACCCTGAACTTCTCTGCCTCCTGTCTCCACCTCTCAAGTGCTGGGATTATAGGCCCATACTATCACATTTAGCTTTAAAAAACAAACAACAAGCACTAAACCAAAACAATCACAAAAAACACTTCTATTTCCCCCACCCGCCCCAAGGGAGCAGTTGGAGGGAAAGGGTTTATTTTAGCTTACATGTCCCAATCACAGGCCATCATGAAAGCAAGTCAGGGCAGGACCCTAGAGTTAGGAACTGAAGTAGAAGCTCTGGAGAGATGCTTACTGGCTTGCTCCCTATATTTTGTTCAACTTGCTTTGTTTTGTTGTTGTTAACATATATATATATATATATATATATATATATATATATATATATATTTTAGATTATAATATAATTATATCATTTTCCCTTCCCTTCCCATCCTTCAAACTTTCCCATGCACCATGGCCTTTGCTTTCTTTCAGATTCATGGCTTCTTTTTCTTTAATTGTTGTTATCCGTATGTGCCTGCGTTTGTGCTGCACGTGCCTGTAAGCGTGTGTGCGTGTGTGTGTGTGTGTTCCTAAATATAAAACATACAACCTTCTCCATAACCGGTCGGTATGCTCTTCCCTGGGTAAGGCTATTTCTCCTGCTCCCAGACTTCCTTTGTCTAGGACTGAAGCTTCATGTGCTTTCCTTCTATGTTATGATATCTATTGATGTCATCCTTGTTCAGGTCCTGTTTAGGCAGCCATGTTGGTGAGCAAAACTTAATTCTTTACCACACCATTTTTCTAAGGCTGTGCTATTGAATCGCTTTTGTTCTTGGCTGCAGCTTCTTTGAGCTCCTAAGGATGCTTTTAAAAGGCTGAGCTTAAAGGAGCATTCCCTAAGCAATGTATTGATTTCTTTAGTTTTCCTTTCATCTCTAATCATTTTTATTGTATCGTTAGAATTTAATTTTCTTTTTCTTCTGGGTCTATCCTGATTCTTTAAAAGAAAAACAAAAAACAAAAACAAAAACAAACAAAAAAACCTCTCTGGACTGGGACAAAACATGTTTTCTTTACACTTTCAAAATTTGCTTTTCTATACTGTGGGATGCATGGGCAATAAAGCTCAACACCTTTGCCTTCTCATTTGAGTTTTATGATCTTTTCCTACTCCCAAGCTCAGCCCCTTTTTGTTCTACAACTGCCTTTCTTGAAGATCTGAATCAAGTTCAGAATACACATGTCCAAGTTGACAAGCTTTATTTCTTTATTTGTTCCTGGACCTCTGCTTTCAGAGATGAGAGGGATCCTAAATCCTACTCTGCTTAGTGGTGGGCACACAGGGCTTTTCTCTGATTGCACAGGCACTAACAAGAAATGCCAGTGGACCAAGTGGTTTCAAGGAGAGGTACCCAATCTCCTGACACTGGGGTGAAGGCGACAGGGCACTCTCGTCCCAGTGATTGATGCCAACATCCCTCTTCTGTGGTCTCCTTTACCCAGAGGCATTCCCCTGATGAAGCAGAGGAGACACAGGATCAAAACAGGAGAGCTTACAAACAAGGAAGAGCAAGATGAGTAGATGGAAGTTGTTATGTATAGAGAGTGTGCTGTGAGCCAGGCCCTGTGCTAAGTGCCCATACAAACTCACCATTTCTAATTGCTAATATTGTTGGAATGTAGGAGAAAACTAAGCGATGCCTTAGTCAGTTTCTCAATATCACAATGCCAGTGGGAATCTTAGGGTAATGAAGATAGAGCAAAAATATAAAATTACAGGAGCTGAAGAAATAGCTTAGTGGTTAAGAACACTTGGTTCTCTTGCAGATGACCTGGTTTTGTTCCTAGCACTCGTATGATGGCTTATCACCATACGTAACTCTAGTTCCAATGTCTTCTTCTGGCCTCTATGGGCACCAGACACATGCACATGCTGTGCAGACATTTGTGCAGGTACAACATTTACACACTAAATTAAGAAGTAAATACAAAAGGTACACAAGGGACATACAAGCATCTTATTTATATGCATTACAAAAGTAATGGCCTTATGTCATAGTTTTGTCAACTTGACCCAGACCTCACCTGAGAAGAGGGAGCCTCAGCTGAGGAATTGCTGCTATCAGATTAGTCTGTAAACACGTCTATGGGGCATGAACTTGACTGCTAATTGATAGAACACGTCCTAGCCTCTGTGAGTGGTGTCACACCTGGACATATCATCCTAGGGATGTGTTAAGAAAAGCAGCTAAACTTCCACCATACAACAAGGACATTTGCTCAACTACGTTCATGGTGGCTTAATTTGTAGCCAGAGACTGCAAACAGCTCAGATATCCCTCAACCGAAGAATGGATAAAGAAACTGTGGTAACTCTACACAATGGAATACTATTCCGATATTAAAAATAAGGACATCATGAAATTTTCAGGCAAATGGATGGATCTAGAAAAGATCATCCTGAGTGAGGTAACCCAGACCCAGAAAGACCCACAACGTATATACTCACTCTTAAGCAGATATTAGCCACTCTTAAGCAGATATTAGCCATAAGTTACAAGATAACCATACTACAAAGAATAGACCTAAAGAAGCTAAATAACAAGGAAGGCCCTAGGGGATGCTTAATTCTCATTCAGAAGGACAAAAAGAATAGAGAGGGGAAGCATTTGAAGAGAGGGAACAGGATAGGAGTCTACCACAGATGTCCTGTGAAAGACTCAACCCAGCAGGGTGTTAAAGCAGATGCTGAGACTCAACCAAACTTCGGGCAGAGCACAGGAATTCTTATGGAAGAGTTGGGGGACAGAAGGACCCAAAGGTGACAGGAGTTCCACAAGAAGACCAACAAATCTGGGCCAAGAGGGGACCTGTGGAGACTGATGAACCAACCAAGGACCATGCATGGAGAGGACCTAAGCCCCATTCTCAGATGTAGCTGATCGGCAGCTCAGTCTCCAAGTGGGTCTTTAGTAAGGGGAGCAGGGGCTATCCCTGACATGGTCTCTCATGTCTGCCTTTCTATCACTTCCTCCTGGTGGGGGAGGGGGGAAGACTGGCTTGCTAGGCCACAGAAGAAGAGGATGCAGGCTGTCCTAAAAAGACTTGATAGACTACATGAAGGGTATAGGGGAGAAAGAAGGAGGGAGGGGAAGGGGGGATTGGAAGGAGAGAAGAGGAGACTAGAGGAGAGAGGAGGCTATGCTCAGGATGTAAAGAGCACAAATTAAAAAAAGAAAAGTCACTAAACTAAACAGAAGTCTGAGAGCAAGCCAGTAAGCAGCATTCTTCCATTGTCTCTGCTAAAAATAAAAGTATGGGCTTTTTTAAGCCTGCTCTACCTCCCAAATAATGACAGGAGACTTATTACATTTATTAATAAACTTTAAGCACAGATACTGGACAGATACTCATCTATTCTAATCCATCTATGCTGGTCTGGCCTACTTTCCAGCCATAAGCCCCATTAAATGCCATCTTAGTAGTGCCCTGGCTACCTCTTGTTCATCTGTGTCCTCATGGTGACATCTCCATGGTCAGTCTTCATGGTCACCTCCTCAGGGCTACTTTTTTTTCTCCTCTCTGCTCTACCTCCTTGAACCCCTAACTGGAATTACAAGTCCCACCTCAATTCTCCTGCCTAGCTATTAGCTGCTCAGCTCTTCATTAACAAATCAGAGATGATGGATAACAATTTTTATGCAACATTGAGACCGGAGATTCTTCAATAATAATGACAATGCCCATGTCTGGACTGCAACCTGATCTCAGGACACAGAAATCAGCATCTGAATACACAGTGCAGTGCACAAAACCATAGTCTCTGCTTCAGTTTCTGTTCTGGGTTCCTGCCTTAGCTTCCCTTGATGGTGAATACAAAGTATGTGAGGAAAATAACCCTCTCCTTCCCATCTTGCTTTTGGTTATGCTGTTTATTAGAGCAACAGGAAAGCAAACGGGAGCATCTTATACTTATAAATGAGATGTTCATGCTGAGCTGTAGTGGTACTCAACTTTATTCCTTGTACTCTGAAGGCAGAGGCAGGTGGATCTCTGACTTTGAGGCCAGCCTGGTCTGCAGAGCGAGTTTCATGACAGCCCAGGCTACACAGAGACACCCCATGTAAGTGTGTTTATACATATGTATGTATATATGTATATAAATAAATAAATGAGATGTTTAAATGTACCCCTGTTACAGCAAACTTCAAGAGATCAGCTTTCTTGGTTTACATATATTACTAATAATTTTAGCATCTATCACTAGGCTTTTATCATATTTTCTTTTTTGGAAAATGTAGTCTTTTTTTATGTGAATATATTTTTGCTGGGCAGGTTTTTGTTTGTTTTCAGCTTTGATTTTTACGGATAAGATTTCTAAGGAAAATTCAGAGAGAAACATGTGTGCTACCACACTGGTAGCCATGCAATTTTTGGTCTTTAAAAAGATCTGGTTTCTTGGTACATTACTGTCACCTAAACAAATAAATGTTCTTTGAAAAGTGTGCTTTTAAATGCTAATGGAAAGATTGATTTTTTTTTTTACCTCTTCTTATTTTTTTAACCAGAAATTTCTTATTTACCTCCCAATCTCCTTTCTGAGTTCTGTTCTCTTAAGCGTCAGTGTCACAGACAAGTGCTAAAGCCAAGGTGACTAAGTGGGTCTCAGGCCAGTGGCAGAAACAGAGGAAAGACTTAACTAATGGCACAGGTCTTCTGAGTCAATGGACCCTGTCTCTTCTAATTTCATTATCAATTCACCACAGGAACCTGACAGAGTCAGATGTTAAGTCAAATTTAAAAGCTTAAAGACAAAAGATGGGGGAGAGATCCAATTTCAGAGTCAGGTAAAAAAAAACATCATAATTCAGAGGAAATCTTTATTATTGATTCATAGCCACAGAATATTGTCCAAAGGTTTCCTCTTTAAATTAAGAATACTAATGATTTTTGCATCCTGAAATAATCCAAAAGCTGTAGATACTAGAAGAAGGGATTGAATGTGTTACTTCAACCAGAAAATGCCAATAAGTAGATACTGGGTTCTGTTTCCTCAGCAACCAGCCAGCAACTTGAGAATCCCTGGCTTGGAGGGACTGGGATTTGTGAAAGAAGATCCTGTTTGCTGAGGGTCCCTCCTGGATCATCCAAACACAATGACTTTCTGATAAACAGATTGATTGAGAGTTTACGTTCTGGCCTAGGTAGTTCAGAGACTGGAAGAAAGGACATAGACCCCAGGAGAGGCATGCTGGGAAGCCTAGGCTTGGGCAAAGTGCTGATCATTCTAGAGAAAACCAGTAGCTGCCAGGAAACCAAGAAAAAAGAGAGACTTTCCCTCCTTGGGGAATACCAGATTAATGTTACTAGGAAATTGCTACGGAATGGTTTTGCTACTGAATCTTTTAAGTTACTTTGTGATATTCTGTATGGGTGTATCCAGCACACAAATCACTTCTGTGGTATCCTAGGATGGAAGAATTTCTGTCCACCATCAAGCGAGTAGTTTGTTCTGTGGCTGCTGGGTGTCCCCTAGTGCAATTAAGTTCTGACACTGTACACCTGGACACAGCTTCAGATCCCCACCCGACACACCGACGCCTACGTTAAGGTACCAGCCACAGCTGTTTTTACCTGGACATCTGACTGGCCATCAGTGGGAGTTCCCATAATTCCCTCAAAGAGCAGTTCAAAGAATGGAGTGAAAGACAGTGACTAGTTTACTCTACAGAGCACACTAAGTTCTTATAAACAGATGGGCAGGATAGAGAATGAGAGAAAAGCTCTCTCCTTCAGGAGTACATCCTACCGCAACTTATACCGGAGCTCAGCTCTTCAAAGGTTCTCTTGTTCTGTGCTTTTCAACTCCTCATTTTACATAGCCTTGAATAGAAACCATGTCTGACCAGGCTGAAATGAAGCCAGACAAGATGGCTATGACCTAATGCAAGAAATGAGAAGCTCAGGACTTGTCTGTCCAGATTCCTGTAGGCCCTCTGTGTAGCAATCTTACCCGGTAGGCATGGGCCAAGACCTGCTTCTGAGATAAAGGTCTTATCATTGAGGATTTGTGGCCATCTCCTAGGCAGCCAGGCAGGCACTCCAAGATAGAAAGGCGAGGGAAGATTTGAGCTTTGATAACATGCCCTGAAGAAGAGACGTTTTAGCCGGTATGGCCTCCCTTGCCATAAGGGAGTAAGCCAGGAACTGTGGTCAGAAAAAAAACGACAGCAAAATTGTACCTAATTGCATAGCCTTAATATCACCATTTCTTGGAGCTTACAGGGGAAACTTTCTCTGCAGATCTGACATATGGAGGGATTTGTCAGGTGAGTTACGTGCAATTTAAAATGCATCCTGTGTGAACCACAGTAACACTGCTTTGCTGACACATGGTCTGGTTCATTCTTATGAGATGACTGCTAGGCTGGATTGAATTTCCGTTGTGGTTCCTTCAGACCACAGCCAGCTATAAAAGACAGCATGGGCTATTCCCTTCTGAAGATAGTGCCTACCATTTGAATGGCAGACATTTTTCCACTTTGTACTATGTTTAGCTTGTTGATCCTTAGAGTTATAAGGTCAAGGCAGAACAAGGCCTCTGAGGACTTCAAAGACGCTTTTGGAAGTGCTCCTCCCACCCTCACGACCCATAGTCACATTAAAATATACCGCGTACCCCCATCCCCCCACCCCCATCTCTGTCCTTGAGACCTCTGTACCAGATGACCACAAGCTGCTACCTCCAGTTACAGGAGATTCCACTGTCTCCTGTCTCCTTTCCCGTGGAAGTCTTTTCCTTTTGATCAACAAGACACTGGTAGAAGCCCAGCGTTTAGCTCACTAGCAGAGTGAGCCTAGTTGTGTGAGGCCTGTTTGATTCTCAGTACCAAACAAACAAACAAACAAACAAACAAAAACTAAGCAAAATCTAACCTAACAAAACCACTCTGCTTATCTGCATTCTTTCATTTTGGTAAGTACTGTGTATTCAGGACTATGGTCAAAATAGAAACTGGAAAGAGGAGTCCTGGGATCTTAGTCAGGTGTTGGAGCTGGTGGTTGGTTACAGAGATTTCATTCAGGAGACAGTTTGCTTCCTCGCATCTTTTAGTAAACCAGTGGTTCTCAGCCTTCCTAATGCTTCCTTCGATCCTTTAATTCAGCTCCTCATATTGCAGTAAACTCCAAGCACAAAATATTTTCATGCTACTTCATAATTTTGCAACTGTTATAAACTGTAATGTAAATATCTGTGTCTTCTGACAGTCTTCGACAACCCCTGTGAAAGGGTCGGTTGGCCCCCCCCCAGAGGGGTCACAACCCACAGACGGAGAACCGCTGATATAAACACTGCTGCCTTGAGAGTATCTAGTTCAAAGCTTGAAAATTATAGACTAGTAGTTCTAGGCCCTGGCTGTGCTCCAGACACAATGGTGTCATGAGAGCCAAGGGATGGCGGGGAGATGTTCAGTGGAAAAGGAGTTTGAGCCTGCTGCCAAACCCCAGGACCTACGTTTGATCCCCAGGAACCACATAGTGAAAGGAAAGAACTGACTCCCCCTCCCAGTTTTCCACACATTCACCATGAGGTATCCATGTGTGAGCAAACATCCCCCCCCACATATAGGAGAGAGAGAGAGAAGAAAGAAATGTAGTTTAAAAACTGAAGCATAAAAGAGAGGGGAGAGTTGAGAATAAAGAATACACCAGTTTCCAATTTCCTCTCCACAACTGAAAGTTACATAAATCCCCAAATTTCACCTCAGAGCTTCTATACATTTTTGGTGTATTTTTAAAGCATTCCTGGGGTGCTCCTATTTCCCTGGTGAAGAAACTCTGAGTATGAAAAGGTGATAAAAGGACCAGGATGTCCCACCGCAGTAGATAGCTTGTGCCTCCTGAGCTGGGGACCTGGATGAGTGCTACTGACTTCAGAGTCAGAAAACCCTCCCTGTAAGTGCTTGCGAGGCTGAGGGAAGGTTTCGCTTGGCAGATGGTGCTTGACTTAACAATGTCTAACTCTCCATGGTTTGCCTGAACAAAGGTGCAAAATCAAGAGACATTCAATAGACACTCAGTCTTCTTTTTATCTCTTTCAATGCTGGAGACCAAAGCTGGGCCCTTGCATATGCCAGGTTAGTGTTCTACCACCAGAGTACATCCTAAGCCCCATACTTTGAACTTTGCAATTTTACTGTTACACAGGCTAGGATGTTCCATTGGAATGCTTACATGTTGCTGTTACTGAGAATTTGCAGCTACTCTTGGCTCCTAGACAGTTATTCAGTCAGTCCTAGGAGGAATCACCTAAATATATACTGTCATCAGTAAATTATATGGAATATTCAATAGTTTAAACGAAGGTGTAGAGGAATTTTAATACAGAACAAGGCTGTTCTGGCAAGAGATCACTTTTGAAAACTGTCTAGGTCTGTGTGATCTAGCTAGAATACAAACATGCCTTTAATCTAGGAAACAGAGGCAAGCAGATGTAAATTCAAGGCCAGCTTGGTATAAAGCAAGTTTCAGGTAAAGAAAAGCTTAGGTCCAGGCATGGTGTCACACACGTTTAATTCCAAACAATGAAGGTAAAGTTAGTTTGTAGAAGAAAACACCCATGTTTGAAAGTGATGTCTAACTGAGTGGCTGAAACTGTAAGGAATCAGAGAAAGACTCTCTCATGAGAGAGGAAAGGAAAGCTACTTAAAGGGCAATACACAGAGAGAAGCAGTTTTTACTGGGACAGTAATGGAGCAGAACTCAGGTAAAGACCAGATGAGCCAGAGAATGAGAAGGAGCCAGGGATTAGGGCAGATAGTTTGAGTTAGTTTGAGGCCAAGCAGAGCAATCCAGAGGCCTAGAGAGAAGCCAGATTGAATCAGTCATCTGGGAGAGGAGTTTGAGCCAGAACAGCTGAGTTGAACCAGCCAGCCCAGAGTTCATTAAGAGCAAGGAAGGGGGGCTAGAGAGATGGCTCAGAAGTTAAGAGTATTGTCTGCCCTTCCAGAGGTCCTGAGTACAATTCCCACCATCCACATGGTGGCTCATAACCATCTATAATGAGATAAGGTGCCCTCTTCTGACCTGCAGGTGTACATGCAGATAAAGCACTGTACACAGAGTAAATAATAAATAAATCTTAACAAACAAATAAGGAAAGGTTAGTTTATCAAGCAGTAAGTCTCAGAGGCAGAAAAGATTCTAGGAGTAGGTTAAGGTGGTATGGAGGCTAGAAGCTTCTAGGACTCGGCCTAGGAGAGCAGAGGGAAGTGATAGGCTTATGTGATAACTGAAGCAAGTGAATAAAAGTTACAAGAAGGTATGTGTTAGATAATTTTGCATAACTCTAGGGTAATATAAGAGATCTATTGTATGTTAAGGTTTCTATTGCTGTGACAAAACGCCATGACCAAAGCAAGTTGGGCAGGAAAGGGTTTAGCTTACACTTCCAGATCACAGTCCTTCAGTGTAGAAGTCAAAACAGGGACTCTAGCAGGGCTGGAATCTAGAGGCAGGAGCTGACACAGAAGCTGTGGAAGGGTGCTGCTTATTGGCTTGCTTCCCATAGGTTGCTCAGCCTGCTTTCTTACAGAACCCAGGACCACGAGCACAGAAACGGCCCCACCCGCCATGAGCTGGGCCCATCTACATTGACCATTAATTGAGAAAATGTTTTTCAGCCAGATCTCATGGAGGCATTTTTCTCCTGAGGCTCCTCTCTCTCTAACCTGTGTCAGGCTGAAACACAAAAACAGGCAGTACAGAGTGGCAGGGGGTAAGCCAGGCTGAACCACGGTAGTACATGTGTCAGCCACACACTTTCAATTGTAAACTGAAGATTTTCAGTTTACAAAGGTCTCCTAAGGTCTAATCTTGCTGGAAGTCATGCAGTGTCTGTGCTTGACCTGTGAAGTACAGCTAAGACAGAAACAGTTTAACAACAACAAGATAAACTTATAACTTTGAACCTAAGGGAAGCACCTAGATTTGACTTCGTTTATTCAGTTGCTCATTGCGTGCCTCTGCCCCACATTTGAGAAATCAGGCTTGAACACTATGAAATCAGTAAAGCCTGCTTGTGAAGAAAGATCAATAGCCTATTCTGGACCTACTTGTACTTCTTCCTAAAGAAGCCTGATTGAGTTCAGTTATGAGGGATCCACCACAGCCTGAACACTTCAAGGGAGGCTGACTCCTGCACGGCCAGCAGACTCTCTCCTCCCATCAAATAGGGACAAAAAGTACCATGGGGATGAGGAACATTACAGCTCTCCTGTGACTGAGGTGGAATAACCCTTTGTCCTGAGCTAACACTGACCCAGGAATGAAAGAACTGAGACCTGTGTCAATGTATTGACTCATCATCCAGCTGGGCTGTTGCCCTCACTCTGTCTGAGCTTCCTGATATATGAGCCAACACATCTACGCTTTGAGCAATTTGGAGCTGAATTTTCTGTTACTTCATACTGAAACCGACCTAGATAATCCATCTCCTTTAAGTCTAAACCTCTCACTCAAGATTTTAATTCATTCCTCAATTTCAGGTATCTTTTATTAGCTTCTTGACCCTGTCTTTCTTTATTCTTTTTTATTTTTTTAAGCTTTATGACCCTCAGATAACTTAGTACCTATTAACTGGCCATTTTTAAAAATTATTTCTCCACTCTGCTCTTGGTCTGTAGCAAACTGGCATTCAGAAACACTGAAATATGTCTATAACATGTGCACCCCAGCTCTTGCTTGGACCCCGGAAGTCTTTCACAAAAAGAGAGGAAGCTTCAGTCAGTCGCTCATTTTGAAAATCCAGTCTGTAGGAGATACTGCCAATGTTCCATTTCTAGAGAAGCAAGGGACTTTTTGAATCATGATGCTAATATAATGAGAAAAAGTTTCAAATATAGAGTTTTTTTTCTTCTCTACCTTGGGTAGTCAATTTTATAGAAGCTGAAAGGAAGGAATCAACTTCTTCTTCTGTCTTATATCTCAGAGTTCTTTCATATGCAAACAGTTAAGTCTTACCAAAAGCTCTAATGGTGGGTTCTTAATTTTTATTTAAAAATTTTTAAAGAAAAATCTCCTTATTACAGTTGGGACATCCAAAGCTTTTCCATAAGGTCATTCATGCCTATACAACAGCCAAAGCCAGCAGAGCCACATTTAAACCTTTATCTGCCCTCCTGGTAACTTGTTAGAACTTCCACAGTCCTGTTAGGTGGTGACCTTGGTGAGCAGCTGGTGGCCTTCACAGCTTCTGGCTTTGTTGGTTTATGGCTTCCAGCTCTCCATAGCTCCTCTTGGGAGGACAATGAGAATGTCCAGCTGCTTCCCATCCTCAAGCCTATAGTAAACATGATCACTGAAGAAATGGCTGCTTCCTATCACAATGTCCCTAGTTTGATCTCTATGCCATACTTGGGTGGTCTCTGTGGTTCCTGTGTGTGAAATGATAACATTGGTTATAGCTTCCAACATTGTAGGTCTTTGAAATGTATTAGATTGTCCACAATTGCCCACAGTCTTGTTTCTGTACTTCATATTCCTCTTTTTTCTCCCAACTAATCCATCCCCACTCTTACTGGAAAGTGACATGATGCCAAGGAAAATATCAGCAGTACTCTCTGACATGTCAAGGTTGGGGTACAAGGAACTGCACTGCATTGACTTAATATTGCCAACATCAATACTTTTGGAAATTATATTTACAGACATAAGCTTCATAAATTCCAGATGATCCAGTCCAAAAGTATAAACCAATTCTTTAGAGTATGTATGTGTAGCAGGTCATTCTTGTTATTGAAGTAACTATGTGGGGGGGAGGGGCTGGAGGTATAGCACAATTGGTAGAGTGCTTGCCTAGCATGCATGAGGTCCTGGGTTCCTTGCCCAGCTCTGTCCAAAGTGGGAGTGGCAGCGGCACTTATCTGTAATCTCAGCATTCAGAAGGTAAAGGTATGGGAACAAAAGTTCCAGGTCGTCCCTCACTGCATAGTTTGAGGCCAGGCTAGACTAGGTGAAATCTTGTCTCAAAGGAAAGAACCATCCAAGTTACCATGATTCTCTTCCCCATAAGTTCATGGAAAGAAATAGACACCCATGTATTGATGTCTCTTGTGTGTCAGATTTTCATCCTTAAGAATGTATTTGTTTATCACAGAAACTCTGCAGGTGAAAGGCAGTGGAAACCATTTCCCCCTATTTTTGTAGCGACAAGTGACATAGTGCTATTCAGAGAACTTGACTTGTACTTCCTCTTGTGAGTAAGTAAGTAGAGATTGAACCTGGTCTTGTACCAGTTCTTTCACAGGCATTTCATCCACAGAATAACTATGAGTCTGTCATAGTCATGGAGGAGCCCAAAAATCTAAACCTGAAGTGTCAGCAGGGCCAGGCTCCTTGCATGGATTCAGGGGAGAAGCTAGTTTGCGTATTCTGGCTAGTGGAGTTGCCTGACATTCCTACCTTGGTTTATGGTATCATAGCTCAGTGTTTTTCTTCACAGAGCCTAACCTGTGGGCCTTTATATCCTCTTCTGTCTCTCCAAGGATATGTACTAGATAGACATCAATTCTCATCTAGTGAGATCTCACAGTCAGTTCCTTGGATATAAACACTGAGTCTTTCTATAAATTAGATAGCATGAGGTTCAGGATAGACACCAATTTCTGGAGAATACTACTCAATCCTTTATAGAAGTCAGAAATATTCTGTCTATGCCTATGTGGGACAAAGATCTAATTAGGATTCATAGTTAGTTGATACCAATTCTTTTCATCACAATTTTATAGCCAGCGCTCGAGGATTCAAAGTAGTGGGCTTTGCACAGGGTCCTAAGGACTTAAAATAGCCGTGGGAAAAAAGAGTCAAAGAAAAAGGTAATTAATGAGGCTCCCATTTAGCAAGCTTGACTCACGTGAAAAGATCCACATGAGTATTTTCAGTGGGAATGAGAGAACAGGAGAAGTATGTCTTCTATGATGTGGTGGTTTGAAAGAAAACAACCCCTATAGGTGATCTTTTTGGAAGAAGTGTGTCACTGGGGTGGGCTTTGAGGTCTCAGATGCTCAAGCCAGGCCAGTGGCTCACAGTCACTCTCTGCTGCCTAAAGATCCAGACGTACAACTCTCAACTTCTTCTCCAGCACCATGTCTGCCCGCACAACACCAGGCTTCCCACCATGATGATAATGGACTAAACCTCTGACCTGTAAGCCAGCCCAGGTAAATGTTTTCCTTTATAAGATTTGCTGTGGTCATGATGCCTCTTCCTTGCAATAGAAACCCTAGCTAAGGCAGGTTAACTTACCAATGGGACAATGCCTGGGAGACTGATGCTAGACTGTGATATGAGGAAATGAGGTACGAGGGTTCCAAGATTTCAGAGACAGGACAAGAAATCTGAGTGGAAGATTTTAAGTGAAGTAGTGAGCGTTAGATTCTGGGGTCCTCTGAAGTATGTAAGAAGGGCAGATAACAATTGGGAATTACTCTTTTGGCTGTTTGCCTTTATTGAGATACTTCTGCAAACCAGGTATAAGTTTTATTGCTGAGTATATAAATGTCATACACACATTATATGGAAGCCAGTGAAAATTTCTAGCTATTCTGCTAAGAGTTTTTTCATTTTTCTATGTATTGCTCAAATCAGGAAGAAAACAGTTATTCAAATATTTGAAAAAGAAGAGATCAAAGGAAGGTCAGAGTTGGGATAAGGGGCAGGGCATCTACCCTACAGCTAATGAGAAATGTGGGCCAGATATCTGGTAACAGGGAAATCAGATTTACAATAGTGAATTAAATCGAAATTTAAAAGTCGACCTTGGCTTCCCAGTAAGATGTGTTTTCTTTGGCCCACTCACAAACTCTCTGGCCCTGGTAAGCTGGAGCCTTTCACAGTCTTTCACCACAGAATGCCAGGGCCCTACAGTGGGGCATCCATTGTTGAAACAGGCGACATTTTTCAATGTAAAACAATGAGCATGTGGCAATGCTTCTGACATCTAGTGCTCAAAGACTCATCCTCTAGAAGTTTGGACTAGAAACATATTTAGTGAGGCTGGACAAGGAGGGGAGAAATGGAGGTACTGTTGACCAAAAAGTGAAAAGTTTCTGTTAGATCAGCCAAGTAAGTTTGGGGGTCTGCCCTGAAACTATGCTCTTGGCTGTATCAGGAGTGATGCATTATGCTTTTCAAAAAAAAAGAATGGATTCAAAAAGTCTAAGTAAAAGAAAGGACAGGTAACTCAGCTTATGGATATGATAATTAGCCTGATTTAACCATATCATCTTGTATCCATATATCAACCTCTATAATATTCCTTATGTAATATACAATTGTGACCCGTCAATCAAAAGTGATATTGATACTTTTTAAGGTCTTTAGTTACCTTAAAAAAAGACCTTTTTAAAAAAACCCCACGAAGAAACACACACACATACAGACACACACAGACTGAGCTGAATGGAAAAATGTACTTTAATATTGCTTGCCAATAGAGAGAATAAACTATTAACTAAAAGTTTGATTTTATGAGGAGAAGTATCTCCCACCCCTGCTTTCACATTTATAATCCAGCTCTGACCCTCACCCCCCATCAAATTAGTGGGGAATTTTCAGAGTCTTGAGACGTCCTCAGTGTTTCTAAACTTGGATTGGCATTGAGCTACAAGCAATTTAACAAGTAAAAAAATGGACAAGTTTTTTTTTTTTCTTTTCTTTCTTACTCATTTTCAAACATAATCTTGGCAGAACATTTAAGAGAAAAATAAACAAAATGTCAGGAACATTTACAAAGGAACAGAACAACAGAGAGGCCAAGGTGTCAAGATCAGATGAATGGCTATTGTCCCAGGGATGGCAGCCTCCTCTGGAGTGGTACTGAGTGTCCTTCATGGACACAGAGCCCACCTCAGATAGCCTGAAGAGGGGAGGCCTTTCTTTTTTCCTCAGCCCCGTGTGATCAAGTCTCGTGAAGTGAAGTCATTTTCTGTAGCTCATGGCTATTTACTTGCAGAGAAGCTGTGAGAGTAAGCGAGAGAATAAATGCCTGGCTTCTCAAACCATCTCCTTCCCTGGGAAGCATCATGAAACCCTAATAAGAGTCTGTGTGGATGCCCCAGATCTGCCTGTTCTAAGCATCCACAGATGTTTTCTCTTGGCACAGATAATAAGGATCTAAGATTAAATGTTAACGTTTAATAATTAATACCATTCAGGCTCTCAATCCCTTCTGTTGAGAGTTGGCACCATGGCACAACCACTGGTGTGCTGGCATTCTGTAACACCCAAAGAGCACATTTCCAGGCTCTTGTAATATCACATCCGGGATAAGTGTAATTCTAGCTTTTCAGAATGTCATAATTATATTTTTCAAAAACTGAGCCAGATGTTGGAATCTGCTCATATGCATTTAGTGCCATATCTACACTTAAAAGTTGTTGATATCTTTTTATTAGTAATGCGCTCTCTTTAATATTTTTTTTGGAACCATTATCATTCTTATTGTTAGGTAGAGTTGGGGATTGAGCCCAGAGCTTTGCACCCAGTAGGAGAGCACACTAGCACTGTTCAATATTCCTCCAGCTCCAAGTTAGTTCTATAAAATTCTCAACAACGAAATGTTAACATTTGAGGAATCTGAACAAGGTGTTTCCAAGCAGTCTTTGTGTGTGTGTAACTTTTTCAGCTTCTCTGTAAATCTGGAATTAGGTCACGAAAAACACTCTTAGACATTTATTCTACATACCCAAACTTGCTGTATACTTTCTTTTAAAATATGCCAAGGTTTAAGGATACAATTCAGTGGTAAAACATGTGCACAAGGCTCTGGGCTAAATCCCTGCCACTGTTAAAAAAAAAAAAAAAGTGATAATAGAATGAGAGAACCTTTCATACCACCTACAGAGGCACTGACTAAAGGAAATCCGTCTTTCCATATGCAGAAGCAGAAAGCAGGTAGATTAAAGTCCGCCCCCCTCCCACCAACCACCACCACAGCAACAGAGACTATCGGTTCTGTGTATTGTGTAGCTAACAAGGTCACAGGCTGTTCAGCTGCTGGAGCAAACCTGATTAAGACCGTGATAATCTTTTGAAAGACTGTAATTCATCTCCATTTGAGGGACATTATCTTAGCATTTCAGCCATCTCAGTGAGCAAGGTTAACAAATATTCAGTGATAAATTTTTGAAGGCTGTAGTCAAATCTTGTTCTCTTAAGTCCCTTTAAAGGGTTGTCAAAAGGCAACTGAATACAAATGATCAAGTTTGTTCCCAGCCCCACACAATGGCTGCTATCTGAGAAAACGGTTTATGGTTTGCACAGTCACTACCTTGACTTGAGTCATTTCTGGTTTGCTTTAGATGAAAGACAAGCTGTTCCCATTGCTCACATGGGAAAATGGACCACAAACACTCTGTTTGCTTAAGAAAAGAAACCAGGAAACAGAAGAATCCATGGAAAGGTACTCCTGTGAAGGGTCAGCATAACTGATCATCTCATGAAATTTATCTTAGGTAAATGTGGATATTATTATTCAAATGGCTTTGAAGCTTATTTTTAAGAAAAGGGAGATAGAAAAAAAATTGAAACGGTCAAACATCTTTTTAGGGTAGTGGATCTGCTTATAACAGGTTGGTTATTCATACTGAGTTCTCTCAGCAACCCCTTTGAAGTGTGTGTTTGCTCTGTACTCATATATATACATGTATGATGCAGACTCGTGTGCATTCATCTCAAAGATGAGTACATATAATCATGGAAAGAAAAAATGGCCTCCACTCACACTGAGACCGTTGGGAACTGGGAAAATACTCTCTGAATGGATGTATCTTCCATTGCTGTCGTTGGTAAAAATTTTTGCTGAGTGTTTCTATGGAGTCCCGCCTTGCCGTTTATTCTGTTGACTGATTCTCTCTTTTCATGCTGGGACCACTTTCTCTAAGGTGGACTATTGCTGTGACGTAAATATCCCATGGTGGTGGGGGGGGACCCCTCAGTAACCCATTTTTCAGCATAGAAAAGTAGGAATGGGATCAAGGAGGGATGGCTGATGAGCCATTCTCATTGTCTTTATATTTCGAATGTCCAGTTCCACTAGCATACTACTCATGTAATTTAACTTCTTGGCACAGTTATTTTGGGAGATATTGAACAAAGAGAGTAAGCTTAGCATAACATAAGAGAAGTTCAACTTAATTATTAATAAAGAAAATATATCATACACACCCCTTCCTCTTTTTGTTTTCTCTTTCTATCTCTCTCTCTCTTTTTTTTAATGCAGCTATGTATAAAACCCACTGCATAGTTGTGATAAGATCTCTTAGTAAGAGAAACCAGAATGATCTGGCTTGTTTGATGGGTCTGAAATGGCTTTAAAGATGAAGTATGGCTAAGATAGACACATAAACACTAGCAAATACTTAGCATCTTACACTGAACCTGTTTAAAGCCAGTATTTGCAAAAGAGTCAATGGTTATGATTAAAATGGTCATTCATAACGTAAGACAGTATGAGCAGCAATACAAGGCAAGCTTATAGTTCTGTGACGGTAGTAGTTATTTTTGTCAGAATTCATTAGATGTTACACTTTAGGAACATGAATTAGTCTGAAGCAAATCATAGCTCAATACAGCCAATCTTTAGAAAAGCTTGTGATCCTGCCAACACACTTCTGTGACTCCCACGCGGAAGCCAAATAAGCCCTTTCCTTCCTGGTTGCTGTGGACCTGGGATTTTATCACAGCAACAGAAAGCAAAGTAGGATGCTAGGTATACAGCCTTGATGCTTTACAGAGTTTCAGGCACACAGTGAGCCTCATTTGTGCTTGTTGATAGATCACACAAAGGTCTCTTATTATTCACTGAAGCACAGGCCTATGGAAGCATTTGAGCTCTATATTAATCCTTAGCCAAAGGTGCCCAGCAAGGCCAGCTGCCCATAAAGGGTTTTATGGGTATTGGTGGGTGATTTTTTCCTGGATTGGCCTGTTGAAGAGGAAGGTGCACCCTGGATCTTCTGAACTGCTTAGATGCTCTTTCATTTTGAAAGTAAAGGAAGGGATATACTAGAAGCCCAAGTCCTTTTGCATAATGAGTTTCAGGAAGTACAAGGACTCTTCCACCTTGGCTTAAAAAAAACAAGCAGTAAAGCATGTCCTCCTGGAAAAGCATGCTTGCTCAAGCATTCTTTTTTTGTTGTGAAATTGATAATTACTTTGGGGATTCCTTTCTGTTTCATTCAAACAGATAATTTTGGATAACCATCTTGCAAAACAAGGCCTCAAAACAACAACAAATCCGGTGAGGTGGCACATACCTGGAATTCCAGGGCATTCAGAAGTTAAAGGCCAGATAGTGGGGTTCAAGGTTAGCCACCCCGGACTACATTAGAACTGGTCTCAAACAACAATAAAACAATCACTGTAACAGCATCCTAGCATATGAGAAACCATGGTTTGACAAAATGAGAAGCAGAGTTCTCCCTCAGTATCTTTGGGATTCAACTTATGAATCTCCCTCCCTTCCTACCATTACAGAGACTGAGTGGTGCTTAAGGCCCTTGTATAAAATGCCCCAGTATTTGCATATAAACTACACGTATTTTTGCATACACTTTAAATTACCTCTATATTACTAATACTAGCTAATACGTAAACATTATGTAAATAGTCAAGGGAGTAATGACCAAAAAAAAAAAAAAAAAAAGCCAATTGTGTGAGTTTGGTATGGACTCGGTTTCCTTATTTGCTTGTAATTTTGTGTGTAGTTGAAGGATCCCACATGGAATTTGTGGATGCTGAGGGGCTGTGTGCACATGCACAGAAACTCCTTTGAGTCAGAGAAGCCCATTTATACTATGTCACTTTCCTAATTACTCCTATTAATAGTTTTGAATTCATCTTATTATATGAAAATCATTTGAAGAAATACTTATTTCAGCTAACAGAAGATCATAAACATAATGGATGGTTTTAGCTATTTATAGTTAAATATGCAAATTTAATAATATTAGAACTCAATCTTTATATCATAATCACAAATAGGTTAAATTATGCCTATGCCGTCATGTTTTCTAGGAAATTGGATGAAGTCTGTTTTCTTCTGTCAATTAAGATAAATATGTACAAGTGTGAGGGAACACTACTCTCTTTTGTGATACTTAGCCAAATCAGAAATATTTTTGTAAATGTTAATTGCCCTCTAAATTTCTAAAATCATCCAGTGTGACTTGAATGACTTTGATATTTTTCTCTGTAAATCTTTTTTTTTATAGCAGAGGTAGAGCCGTTCTGATCTCTCTCTGTCTCTCTTTCTTTCAGTCTCAGAATACTGATAGAGTCATATTATTTACTAGTAATTTCTCCAGTGGGACAAATCTGGAGGGCCATTACACAAACCAGGAAAATGCCAATAAGCAGAATGAATTGTTCCTAGGAACTAATTATTATATTTTTAGGATTGTGGCAAGTTAGTAGTTAAATAATCATTTTCATAGAAATTAAGGTATTAAAATTTATAATTAAGTACATTTTATAAAGCAAAGAGAATACATCAAAACTTCCCACTTCCTGGTTATTCCATTACCCACCCTCTTGAGGTTATTTGCACCTATTACATGATAAAAGTATTAAAATAAATCATGTAGCCTATCCTATTTTCCCACCTCCATGTTCAGAGGTTTCACCTTAGTACCCAGGAATTGGTTATTGTTTGGTCTCTGTTATCTTGGGACATACAGTACAACTCAAATGCCTACACTCATTTCCCAGCTACCCATCCTCCTTCCACAAAAACTTGAAAACATTTACAGTTACATTTCATCACTTTTTATTAACAGTAATTAGATTTTAAGAATTCTGAAATTATGTCTTTAGTTCTTCTGGTACTGTTTCAGTATAAAGTCCTTCCCAAGAAGACAAAGGTATTGGAGGCTTGACCGTGATACAAATAGTATTTGGAGGCAGGCTTTTGGAGAAGAGATCGGATCATCTGCCCCTGATGGATCCATAATTTAAGAATGTTATCATGAAAATACCAGCAGGTGAGGCTTGACAGGAGGAATTAGGTCACCAGGAAGTGCTCCTTTGAAGGATGGATATACTCGTCTCCATCTATAATCCCCCTCTCATTGCATTCCTAAAAGAGATGCCGTGAGTTGACCATGAAACAAATCTCTACAATTACAAGCCAAAATAAGTTCTTCATCCCTAAAGTTGTGTTTTCCATGTACTTGTCACAGGGAAGCAAACAGAACAAAACAGGAGAACAAAATGCTCATCGCATCAGTAGACAGTCGCAGTGTTACATACAAACACCGTATAGAGGCAAATAGACAGGAGCAACAACAACAAAAACCAGAGAAATGCTGAGTGCTAACCTGTTCATGCGCTTTGGATTCACACAGACCTGCCATTAGGCCCTGGTGAGGCAGGAAACTGCTCTGCCTAGAGTCATGCTACAACTGTGAGCTTCAAGGGTGACCTGAGCTTTGCATTTCTGAGCATCAGCTTCCCCAAGTATGGAATGAAGGAGAGAAAACTGATTTTCCAGGGCTTTTGTGAGGATTAGGTTGATATGGTTATCCTATGTAGGATACATATAGTTTCATTGAAGAAAATAGATAGAGGACACTTTTCCAGTGTGTGTGTGTGGGGTGTTATTAATGGAAATTAAAAATTAATCAGTTAGTCAATGAATTTTGTGTGTGTTGTGGCAAGCATAAGGAAGTCAGAAAAACACTTGTGGGAATTGTTCTTGAGAAATGATTTTACTAAAATATTGTTTTTGTTTTCTGTAAAATTTAAATTAACTGGGCAGACTGTATTCCACTCTGCAACCCAAACATTGAGCCCTTGCTTCAGAAGTCACAGCAGGCCTTTCTGACCTGCTTTGCCAGGCTCTGATTTGATAAGGGAGATCCCAGAAAGATTTATTTTGGCTCACAGTTTCAATTTGGAGGAGTCAGTCTTCTTAGCTGGTGAGTGCCTGGGATTGGAGTCATCTCCTCATCCCTGGTACCCAGCACCTTTATCCCTTCAGCCATCTCAAAATGTCAAACATCCATTCTAATTAGAGGTTTCAGAGTAGCTTGGTAGATGCTGCAGTATTTCCTTTTGACCTATTACCCAACTGTCAAACTGCTAGAAAACTCAGTAATTACTTCCCACCTCTGCTCTGACACCTTGTGCAACTGGACAGAATGACACAGGCATTTAAATCCTGTCCTCTGAAAATCCTTAACCAAATCATGTCTTCTGGTTGGACATTAGTGGGATAAAATTCAGCAAGAAACAGGAAGTCATGCTAAAATACCTGCCTGGCAGCTTTTCAGTGAGACTCAAAAGAGATGAAAAGCTTCCAAACATTAATTAAAATTTCCATTTCTACTTTTCTATTGCTTTCCAAAATCTAAACTGTTGATAGAATATATTATTGATATTGCAAAATGTTGTAGTCTTTCATTTACCAATGCTATCAGACCAGAAGTTAATGGATCACAATGATTTAGGTGTCTTGAGGATGAAAGCAACATAATATCTTGTGGTGGAAGAAGAAAAAGTCCACACAGAAGGTGATTAAAATACCTACAGCAGCCATAGATAAAGTCATAACGGGGTAGCTGAAAAAAATGCTGCTAATGCTGGAAGCCTTTTATATTGCAGCAAAGAAGCAATTTTGAATAAATATTCACTCAGATACCTTCTCAAACATCGATCCTTTTGATAGTTTAAGAAAAGGCTTACAATCCCTTTCCTTTTGTTCTTTCTTTGTCTTCTGTACTATAATATTCTGATAATTGCTACCTATATTGTTAAAGACAGCTACCTCTCTTTAAAAGGATAGGGGAAATTAAATGAACCCCCAGAGAGAGAAAGACTCTGGCAACAAGGTAGAGATCAGTGTTTTAAACTCCAATCAGCTTCATGTCCTTCACGTGTTTGTGTTTAAATGTGGTCAACCTCCTCACCGAGTCAGAGCCTAGTAGAGTGGGTCATTAAAAAAAAAAAAAAATGCCCTGTGACTTCTGAACCTATGGCTCAAAGGTTGACTTGCAGGATCGAATCCAGTCTGCCCAGTTCACTTGAAAATTTCAGAAACAGAGGCAATATTTTAGTAAAACAGCATCTCTCTTATGTTCTGTGTTTACACTAAAGTTATCTGCAAATTAGATTCAAGTGGGTGTCCTATATTTTCTCCTGCTAAATCTTGCGATTTAGGCTTTACCTGGCTTGGTCTACCTTCATCCCAGGACTGTTTGCTCTGTGTTAAGGATGTTCCTGAAGACTTTGGGAAGAGAAGCTGAGATGGCCTCCACTGCATCATCGTCCAGCTGTGTGGGAAAGCAGCCTTGCAGCATTCCAGCTGCTTCTCATTCCTCCTTATATATTTAAATGAGCCTTTCTTCTTCTGTAGTTTATTTGATGGTGCTTTTAGCAGTTCCTTTCCACAGGTTTCAGTAGCAGGGCACCGTCCTTGGTACCCAGGTGTCCAACACTGTACAATATAATATATGGAACATATACATATATACGACAATATACATATGCAACAATTTATATTATATATGTACAACAATATTATATATATATATATATATTTTTTTTGTGTGTGTGTGTGTGTGTGTATTTTTGACACAGACCTTCACTATGTAGCTCTTATACTGAAAAATCCCCCTGCCTCTGCCTCCCAAGTGCTGGGATTAAAGGTGTGCCCCGTCATATTTGACTCTTTTTCTTTTAAAGAATAAAGAAGGTGTGTGTGTTTGTGTTGTGTATACATATACTGGAGCGCAAGCCATAGTTGTTGAAACACTCCACGCCAAACCCCACTTTCAGTAACCTAGCGACGGCAGGCCACCTCATTAGCCGTTAAAATCTGACAGGTTTCCACTGTCACCGGGAGTGGTGCAGTCTCCTCATCCTTTGCATGGTGGCTCCAATCCGACAAGGTATCTCCTGCCACTTAATGATACTGGGCTTGTGGAGGCCAGAGGACAACTCTTTAGACTTTATTTACACCTTTGACCTTTTGTCTTTTACCTATCTGAACCAGACTCTTGTCCCTGCCACTGAGTGCATCACCACCCTCCAGGCTATCTGGCCCCTGACCTTCTAGATCATAGTAGTTTTCTCTCTGCCTCCATGCTTTGGTAGGAATGCTTGAATTAAAGGTGAGTGTCACAATACCCAGCCTTTTATGTGGATACCTGGGACCAAACCCAGGTCCAGGCCTGTGTGGCAGGCGCAGAGCCATGATTTCAGCTCAACCTCCAACCTGCTTTTGATTATGTCTCATAGTGTAAGCTAGTTTGGTTTCAATTCATGATTCTCCTGCCTCAGCCTCCCATGTGCTAGCATTACAGACTGGTGCCTCTTGCCTGGCCCTGCCTTTATCCTTAAAACAGTATAAATGGTTTCTAAACTGGACTTGCTGGCACACGCCTACAATCCCTGAACTCAAGGAGGCAGAGGCAGGCAGCTCTCTGTGAGTTTGAGGCCAGCCTGGCCTACAAAGTGAATTTAATATATCCAAGGCTACATAGAGAAACCCTGTCAAACCAACCGACCAAACAAACAAAAAGTTTCTACCTTGTAGGGTTGGTTTGAAGATTAAATGAGTTAAAAGGCTCAGAAATGTGTCAGGTTCAGGGGAGGAGCTCCATGAACGACAGAAGAACCTTCATTAGTTCAGTGATTAGCTCGCATGAGAATCAGCTGGAAACAAGGCTAACACTGATTACTGGGCCCCAATGCCCCCTAAGTTACTGATTAAATAAGTCTGGATGTGGCCAAGTGCTTCTGCCTCCGCCACCGCCACCGCTGCTGCTGCTGCTGCTGCTGCTAATTCTGGGATTGAGCCCTGCCTTCGCTTAATGCTTTCAATGGCTGTGGCCTTGCTGGGAGAATGCTTTCTCATTTCTGTTTATAAATGATTGGTGTTGGCTGGGTGCAGCTCTCAGCCGGGGCAGAGCTGTCAAGAGTGGGAAGTCTGATTTCTCTTAACTCAAGCAGGCACAGAAGTTTCTGATTTATTTCTGGCTATAATCAATACCTCGAGGCCAGGGGGTGCTCTTAGGCAGCAGGAAGTCTAGAAGAGTAGAAAGACAGAGCTTCTGTTCTAAATGCAGAAGCAATCTCTATTCCACTACAGGCATTCTCCAATATCCTGGGAGGTGGAGAGCGGGAGGGGACCAATGCCAGGAACCTTCCCCATTTCTCTTGTGCCCACATCTGCTGGTGTTCAAGTTCCTTATACAAAACAGCAGTGTTTGTATATAATGCATGCATATCTTCCCCAATACTTTAAATCACTTCTAGGTTATGCAGAATACCTTCCACAATGTAAACACAATATAAACAGTTTCCATACTTTTTTTTTTTTTTTTTAAGCCAAGATAGTTTGGGCATATTCAGTGGAGATGCAATTCTTTTCCTGAGAGTTTTTCATCTGTGCTGGCTTGTCTATGCATGGCAAACCATGGCTATTTAGAACTGAGCACATGGCCTTTTTTTTTTTTTTTTTTTTTTTTGTGGCTCCTGGACCCTTGAGCGCAACCTTCATGAAATGCTAAGAATTCAGTTAGAGAATGAAATGCTAATATTCGGTTAGAAATCTCGCTCAGGCATGGGAGATAGATTTAATGTACATCATCCTTTATAAGTTAAGAACAAACATTTTTGGTTCTCCTTATTAGTATAGGTTTGTGTTAAGTGAAGAGTACCTAAAATTGTTCTCTGTCCTTTGATCCTTTTGTAAGTCACAAAGTCATCCTAAAGTAGCATGGCAGGGGCAAAACTTCTTGTTCATTTGTTTCTCTGTGTAGACCTGGATGTCCTGGAACCAGGCTGGCCTCAAAGTCACAGAGATCTGCCTGACTCTGGCCCCCAAGTGCTGGGACTAAAAGCATGCGCCACCGTGCCCAGCTAAAAACTCTTTTCAAGTTATCTGGAAATTAAACTGACAAAAGACAAATGATAGAGTGAAAGGAGACATGCTGTGTTAGCATGTTCAAATGCATGAGGTCTTTCCAGAAAAGCCATGAAAACCTAGTGATGCATGACAGTTCGGCTCCCAAAGGCTGACGGGCAGAAAAGATGAGAGATGGGGTTTTGAGCTCCTGAAGGCAGTAAATTGGGGCAAGGTGACTAGGAAATATATGCTAGAAAGGGCTGCTCAGTCAAGTCTGTGACTCAAAGCTGCTTCTGGTTCTAAGGGCTCTCCTCTTCCTGTCTTTACAAAGGGAAATTTATTCCCTAGCTTTTAGGCAGAAAGGGCTACACCACGGAATCTTTCTTGTCCTTGCACCTTCTCAGCTGCTGTCAGCTAAAGGTAATCCTGCTGGAGTGGCGTTTTGGGGGAGCAGACCCTATCACCTTTGGTGACTTCAGTGTATTCACAACGCCTGAGGGTTTGGTTCTGGTACACGCTCTGAGTCAGCAGGTCTGGACTAGAGGCCTGTTATCACATAGCTCTAAGCCAGTATCACATCTGGAAGCTTCAGCGCACCTGAGCAGGAATTCATATTGGAGGTACTGGTTGTTAGATCCTGAAGCCCAGAAGTATTGGCCTTGCTACTTTCTTATCTTCCTGGTAGCCCTAAACTGGACCATCTTTTTTTATTTCCATGGAACCCAAGACAAGTGGCATCTTTGCCTGACAGGTACCCATTTTAAATTCAAGTAAACATTAATCTCAAGAAGATAAAGTACTGTTCCGACTCTTGGAAGGAAAAGGGGATGTTTCTTGTTATTTATTTATTAGCAGAAAACATAGGATGAACCCTTGGAAATCATAATGCATAGTCATTCATTCAAGTAGCATTTATGGAATGGTGTCTCTGCTTCAAGGATTGAGCACACAGCTATTATTTAATTTAAATATTTAACTTAAGCTGTAATGGTTTTGCTAAATACTATTCTTGAATCCCGGCTTTAACAGCTTGTGCTTCTTGGCTTTAAAAATGGTATGCCTAATTTTTAATGTAGCAAATAATGTAAATTTCACTTTATGTTCATCATTTTCCCCCCAAGGAATGAGGGTTAAAAATGAACATCTTTGTTCATGGAAATTGCTGCTTGAAAAAAAAAAAAAAAAAACAATTAAGATCTTACACATGGGAAGCAAAAACGCATCTGATGAAAGTAAAGAGAAATTTGAATTATGATTTACTGCTTATGAAAATGACTTTGTTTATTAAATGGAGTTTGGCAATCTCACTCAATGAATATAGTAATTTAAGCAAATTTTGCATTAGGAGTGAATCATAATAAGAATTCTCTATTGTGACATTGTAAGAGTGTAATGGCCATTTGTTTTACAGCAAGTTTCTCAAAGAATTGGTCAAGTACCAGAAGCTCACTGTGATGACAAATGGCTCATGAGGAATTGCTTTGAGAGAAAATACTACTTTTTGTTTTTGAAACAAATTTGTGTAAACACTAAACATATTCCAGTATCTGTAAATCACATGCTTTGACCAGAAACTTCAAAGGGTCAGCTTTGTCTTTTAGGTCATTCTTTCTTTAAACAACAACAACAACATAACCAAAGACCTTAAATTACTTTTAATCTATTTATTGTGTGTGCACATGGATGTGTGTGTGTGTGTGTGTGTGTGTGTGTGTATGCACACATCCAAATAGAGCTTGCAGGAGTCACTTTTGGAACTCAGGTCATGGGGCTTGATGGCAGGCACCTTTACCTACTGAGCAACCTCCAGTCCTTTTCCTAAGCTTTATCCCTGTGCCTTCTAGGGTAGCAAAGAGTTAGACAGTTTATCATTGCTGCATCTCTCTCCCCATGTTTTCCTTCAGCAAACAAGCTTTGTGGTTTGGCTCAAGTTTTGTAGTTCTTCAGTCTGGTCAGAAAAATCTGAGCTTTTTCTTTCAGTGAGTCCCCCTTTAATGATGTGGAGTCGTCCAGATGTTTCTGATAGATCTTCCTCGGAGTTTTACTGCGGCTTTTCCAATAAATGAAAGACCTTCCTCTCAAACAATCACAAATCTACATTGATTTACAAATGTAACTGCTACTATGATTGTAATGGCCTAGTTTCAAGTAATGTTATTTATAATAGGAATCGTATAAAAATCAATGAGCATACAAACTAATGTTGTCCATTTTCAGAAAGTAAGATGGCTGTCAATTTTCCAATTGCAAAACATGTATCTTCGTTTGATTAAATTGTTCTAGGGTTATTTCCAGATTAAAAGAAGAAGAAGAAGAAGAAAAGAAAGAAAGACAGAAAGAAAGAAATGACCTAGGGAAGGGTGTTCATTCATTTCTGAGTTTGTCATTGTTCTTAATTGGTGGCCTAATTTGTTCTATAGATAAACATGGACCATCTCTAGGGCTGGATAGAAGTCACACAGGATTGGATGTTGATGCAATTTTATAGGCTCCTTTTAAGAAAAGGTTAAAAAATATTTTCCTCGTATAAGACTTACAAAGAGAAATGTCCAAAGAAACTTGCATTGAATCTACTCACTGGTGCAGATGTAGATGACGGACCTGATGACTTTTGATGATAAGTTTACCACTGGACGTAGAAAAAGTTGGGCAGGAAGCTGAAGAAACCTCTTCATCAGAACGTGCTTGACTTGTGCATGGTTTATGGACTTGTGTTATATGGAATGTGCACTGTGGTGTAGAAGGCTATCCATTCCTCTGGATGTATCTGTAAAAGGTATTTTCTCACTAGTCAGCAGAGAATTTTGTGGACTCACCTACAACGGGGTCAATTTGATTCTTTCTGAAGGTCTACCAGAACGATCTCTGATTATTCAAGGGATCATTCTCAGGGTTATCCAAAACAACGCCCCAAATAAATTTGGAACAGTTAGTTTGCTTTTTGTCTATGAGCCTGCATGAAGATTTTTTTTTTTTACCTAATCGTTCACATTTATGAATAATTAATTAATAATACAAGGTAGCACATAAAATGGGCAAATTAATGGCAGACAAAAACCAAAGGATGGGAGGAATCGTGAGACCCTGTAGGGTGCGGTACAAGTGGACCAAGGCTGGGGGTATAATTGCAGCTGCAGACGCCATGTTAGTCCAGATGAAAATATCCCTAGGAGAATAAATAGAAGATTTTCACCTTCAGAGACTCACTCAGAGTAGATGAAGGCTACAGCATTGAAAGAAAGGTCATCAATAGCAAACTGAAAGGGTGGTCTCTAGACTGGCCAGTCTCACCCAGAATCTGTTAGATACAAATTATCAAGCTCTACCTTGCCAGTCCACCTGAGGCTCAGGCTGTTTCCAGAAGCCTAGACTAGAGCAGACCAAGGCTTCCTACTTTCAGTTATACTAAACCGTAGACCTGAAAGAATGTGAAGGGATGTTTCTGGAAGAAAAGATGGCAACTGTAAGTTAGATATAGTGCCTAGAGAAGAAATTGGAAGCTGAGAAGTTTATTTATTTATTTATTATAGCATGGTATCTTAATCAGCAAGGCGTATATAAATTATAACATTTGCTACTGCATGTTAAAGCTGCTCTTGGTTAAGCATTGGGCATCTTAGTTTTTATGCTACAGCCTATTAAATTGTGCCAATTCACTGTAGTGAGCCTACCTTAAATTATTTAATAATTAATTTAACGCTTTCATTTTATTATAACAATAGCTGATTTAATGATTATTAATAAGGAGTCAGAGAAAACCCCATTTTACATCCTGCCATGTTATGAATACCCATCAGATAGAGGAAGACTCCTTTCACGAGAGGGGATCCCAGTGTTTGTAGGTCGTTGTGAATGAAAACACCCTTTCTTAGACATAGCTTCAAGCAAACCCAGCAACCTGCAATAGAGTTAGTTAACAGAAAGGAAGGAATGCAAAGGGGGTATAGTGAAGGAGAAGGAATTGGCTGTTGTGATACATGAGTGGTCGAGGGAGAGGACAAACTGATGAGGAGAAAAGGAGACACGGAAAGAAGAATTATGCAACGGGGAAGTGTTAGGGAAAAAAAAAAAACGCACCTCGAAAGTCTGTCAGCAAATGAGCAGAGAGGCGAGCGTGGCTGCTAGGCTGCGGGGGTTCCATAATGAGTGTCACCCAGCAGGTCCTGCTACAATCTGCTCTGTGCCTCTGGGCACAAGCTGACTGTAATGCCAGTGGACAGCTGCCCTGTAAGTGTTTTCTTAAGTTTGAAATCTTGGCACTCTGTACACACCCTTTGCATAGGAAACCTGCAGAGTGAGAAACACGCAGCAAAATGTACTTATGGAACTCAGTGTGTGAAGCGGTAGTGTTTACATAAGTCTTACACAATTTGAGAATAACGCAATTTGACAGAGGAGACAGGTTGATGAAATAGCTGAGCTTTTTTTTTTAATTTTTTATTTTTTTTCTTTCTGGCATTATAGTTGAGTGGGTAGAACAGAACCATGGGAAAGCCAAGAACTGGCTCCAGTTCCTGGCTGTGTGGCTGACATCCTGTGATTCAGGGCAACAGACAAGGCTTCACCCATAAATTATTACGGAACTGACTGGGAGGAGAGTGGTGCGAAGGTCTGTACAGGTTCCAGTCTTCTGGGGTTTCAGAAGATTGGGAAGATTATCCAGCAGCCAGCAGCCAGGCCACACGCACCCCAGCCCGTCTCGTCTCCTCAGGTCAGGCTGTAAAAAGAGAGCTTTTGAAGCTCAAACCTTAAATGGTGTTAGTGTTGGAGCCATGCTGGGCAGTTGGACATGGAAGCAGGCTAGAGGTCTGGGAGAGTGTGATAAGAAAGGGCGGTGCTTGGTTTGGAAACCCATCAGACGCTGGAATCAGTGCCTGAATGCATTAGGCAAGCTTCAAGGGCCTAGAGCCAGAACAGAGGTTCAAAATTAGATGACACATGTGGGTCCTATCAGCAGCCGAGGTAGTGGGGGTCATGAGTGCACAATACAGGATGGTAGTCATCACCTAAAAGGTCACTTACGCGGCCTGCTTCATCGCTGTCTCATACAGTGTGCCTGGGTGCCGTTGGACTCTCTTCTTACAGATGAGGGAACCGAGCACAGAGGTCAAGAGAATATTCCCAGGCAGTGGCTTAAAGGCTATGGACCTTTCACAGGAACGGAAGCAGACAGGGGTGGGAGTGTTGTCACCCTTTAGATCAGACATGCAATTGTTGTCACCTGGGTAACAGCAGCAATCAGAACGACTTCTCTGTACATCCTGTGGGGGCACCACAGAATGGAGAAGGCTGGAGGAGTTGGCTCTACATTCATTCAGGAGAACAGCAGTGGTATGCTCTGTTTTGCTGCTCTAGGCTGACTGAATTCTCCTCTAGGCTGCGGAGAAGCCCAAGAGTACTAGCCTTGATCCCTCCACAGAAGGTTGGCGTGGGAACACTATAGAATTACAGATGTAAATAAACTCTGCTTTCTTAACAGGAAACAAAGAGGGATGTTTTGTAATTACTAATTTATTTTAACCAAGTAGTCTTCCAAACTGAGTAAAATAAATCAACGAATGGGGAAAATTGAAGATGTTCACTGCGTAATTTAGAGACCAACATCAATGTTCTTGCTTTTCTCTGGCTCTCTCTCATTCTCTGTCACACATCCTGAAAATCTAAAATGCAAAACAAAACAAAACAAACCCAAAACCTTTGAAAAACCTCATTTCAATAATTTAATGATGAAATTATTTTAGTTAAACTCTACTTAAATATTCAAATGTATTTTTATGTGTGTGCCTGCTTGTGTTTCTGTGTACCATGCACATGCCTGGTGCCCACAAGAGGCTGGAAGAGGGCATTGGGATCCCAGGGGTTTTGGTGTTAATAGTCAGTTGTGAGCCACCAACTTAGTGCTGGGAACTGAATTCCAGTCCTCTGCAGCAAGTGCCCTTAACTGCTAAGCTACCCCTCCAGCTCGGTGAAGCTCTATTTTAAGAAGATCAAGGCAGAAGGCAATCTTGAGGACCAGCACTTCGACACATAGATGAATGTGTTTCTCCTTCTAGAAATGTTAATGCCTGTGATGAATTGGTGCCCTAATTTTCTTCTCAGCTGTGTCTTTCAAAAAACCCTAAAGCTTTTTAAAATGAATCTTAATTTTTCTTTCTCTATTACTGAGAAAAAACCTACACCTTGAACTTTGAAAACAGTGCCTCCAATTTGGGATCTGGACCTGGATCATCATATAAAACCATAGTGCAAGATTTGCAAGCCACAGTCTTCAGCTGATCATTGTTGAGACTTAATAATCACATCATTAGTGCCCTTGTTACACAGATGAGGAAACTGGAGAGTAATGCAGTCTGATAGGATTGAAATCTGGGAATGCAGAGACAAATCTATTCTCCCCACCCCCCCAACACCACACACTCTGGCTTGGCTGCCCAGCTGTATTAACATTTCCTTACTATTCCTAGAGGTTTCTTTCTTTTTCTTTCTTTCTGTTTTCCTTACATTGAAATGAGCAGCAGCATTCAGCTTTCCTGCTAAAAAACTAAAATAAAATTACTGGAAACAGAAGACTTGAGAACAAGGGTTCAAAGAAGTATTTGTGCACACTTGCTCATAGCAACATGATTTTCAAGAGTCAAAAAGAAAAGCAACTCAAGTACCTTCAGGTAAACAGTAGATAAACAAAGTGTGGTGGGTACACATGGGGGGGGATGTTCACCTTTTAAAATAAAGGACTTTCTAATATACACCACAACACAGATGAACCTTGAAGGCAAGTTAAGTTCAATAAATCAATCACGAAAAGGTAAATACCAACCATATGATTCCACTTACAGTCTAGTCAAATTCATAAAGACAGGAAAAAGTGTGTCCTGAGGAGAAGGCGAGGGTGGGAAGGCACTGCTAGCAACTGGGGAAGATGAAAAGATTCCAGAGATCTGGGGATGGGTGATGGTGATGCTGGGTGAGAGCTGAGAGGATGGATGTATTTGTTACTTTCCTCATTGCTCCGATAAAAATACCATGCAAACAGTGACTTAAGGTGAGAAGAGCTTATGGTCCACAGTCTGAAGATACCAGGCATCCCCGCAGGAAAGGCATGCAGACAGAGGAGAACAGTTGCTTGCTCATACCTGCTTGGATCAGAATACAGAGTGATAAATGTCAGTGCTCAGCAAGCAATTTCTTCTCTCCTTTTTAATTCACTCCAGGGCTCCACCCGACCTACTTTCAGTGTGGGTTTTCCCACCTTGGTTAAGCCACTCTGCAAACACCCTCTTCTGCATGCCCAGAGCTGAATTTTCTAGGCAATTCGAAACCCGTCAACTTGACAACCAAGATTGACCAGCATAGATGGTAAATTGTATGCTGTGTTTATTTTACCACTGTGCTATTTTGTTTTGGTTATGTTTACTGTAAATGGGAAAAAAATCTGTTTTCCCTGAATGTCTGAAGACTGAGTGTATCACTGTTTTATTCTTTAAAGCAACTATTCTTCATATGCGTTTTTAACATATACTTTTTTCAACAGGCTTCCATGGAAATCATGCTCTTAGCATATGAAGTAACCTAAAGTTTGAACACACAGTTGTTTTATCAAGTAGTGTCACATGAGCTTTATCAATCTACTTGATAAAGTAGAAGAGCTCAGTAGTGTTTTCACTTACTTCCAAGGACAGATGATATGAGAGTTTAAGAACACAGCCTCTTGCCCAGAGCCCAATGCTTGCTCCAATTGCATTTTGGACAAAGACCCAAAGCAAAGAATCATGGATTCTGGTGTTTCCAGTGGAAAATAAGAAGTTAGGAATCCTAGCTCAAAACCTGGAGTCTAAGCTCTCAACCTTAAAATTATGTTCTACCAAAAGAATCATTTGTTATGATATACTGCCTTGACCTATCAATCCATAGACATGGGTAATTCATTTTTATACAGAAAAACAATAAAAGCTGTTGAACCATCATTTCTATTTATTTTAAAACTGGATAATTTCTGTCTGGGCCTACTGTGAGGATCATTGTAAATATTAATAAGTTATAATTTTTACGTTTACTTTTTCCTTTTGGTTTGTTTGTTTCTGTTTTCCAAGTCAGGGTGTCCCTATGTAATACTGGCTGTCCTGGACTCACTCTGTGGATCGGACTGGCTTTGAACTCAGAGATCTGCCTGCCTCTGCCTCCAAGTACTGGGGTTAAAGGTATGCACCACCACTGCTTGGCTAAAATTTTTTTTAATTAAAAAATTATTTTATTCATTCATATGAGTGTTTTGTCTGCACCTATATCTATGTACCATGCATGTGTCTGGTGCCTGTGGAGGCCAGAAGAGGCTTTTAGATCTTCTGGAGCTGGGGTTACAGATGGTTGTGAGCTGCCATGTGGGTACTAGGAATCAAACCTGTATCCTTGGGAAGAGTAGTCAGTTCTCTCAATGTCTGGACTGTCTCTCCTGCCTCTGAAAAATTTCTGATGATTAATTATAATGTTCTGAGAAATTTCTTATTAAAGAAATGTTTAAGTTTTGATTTTCACAATTTGGTATTATAAGTTAAGACTCTATCAATTTTTTCCAAAGTCTGATTTGGTGTGAAACCAACATTTCACTGTGGACAGCTCTGCAGACAATCTGTGTGTTCCTAGAAGAGGATGTTGTTTCTCAGCCTACAACATCACCAAAAAATCTGACAGCAAAGTGCTAATTCCAGGATTGCTGTCCTTGTTGATGTGGGAGGCAGGAAGGACCTTGCCTGATTGTCAGATGTTTCCATTATGGACAAATAAACCCATATAATGCCCTCATAAAGAAAGGCCACCTGGCCAGAGTAGTGGAAGCCCAGACATGCTATGAAAAAAATGACATCGGGATACCTTTGTCAGAATTTTTTGGGCAAAGCAGAAGTTTAAGTAAAAAAAAAAAAAAAAAAAAAAAAAAAAAAAAAGGATGCTTTAGGGATAAACAGGAAACAGAACTATTTGAGATAGTAGAAATGACCTCTTAACCCTCTTTCCTGTTTTACAGGGTCTGTACCCCGACCCCATTAGATTGCTAAAGGCAGCAGTCTGGTTGTTCAGGTTCAGCCGTGTCCAGCTTGTGCTCCCATACGGACATGTACTTGTCTGCATTGGTCCACAGCTAGCCCAGCATGCGTCTGTGTTCACACTGTCTTCCACCAAGGGTTCTCATGACCTTTGTTAGAGAATTGAGCGCAGATTTTTTTTTTTTAAAGGGGGCTTCTAGAATTTTGTAGTTATCATCTTTACCCTTCTGCCTGCAGCACAAGACAGTACTGATGGCTGTCCTGCTATTTCATTCCCGTTCTCCTACCCCTTCACTCTGAAGACTCTCCAGTCTCTACCATACTTTGTAGCTAGAGGTGGGGTCAGTGCTACGTAAGTGAAAAGCGCTAGCAGAGCTTATTGACACTTTGGAAAGTGTCTCAATTTTAAGCCCCTCTGCTCCCAGCCTTTCCCTACTTCTTCATGATTGAATTATGGGGTGTCCACCATGGGATCCCAAAGAGATGAACTCCTCTCAGAGACACACAGAACAGAAAGATAAACAAACCTACCCAGTTCTCAGGAGCTCTCTTGTTAGCTCCGGTCAGCTTACCTCTATAACTAAGATAATAGATCCATAACAGCCAAAAGCTGCTTAGAATATCCCTTCTCGGCTTCTTGTTACCTACCAGTTTACTTCCCATTCACAGGAATGTTTGTGAGCAGAAATTTCAGAAGCAAAGAAACATTAGAGCCTTTAATGAAAGGTATTTCCCTAGGCTAACTTGCTTAATTATGAGAATGTTTAGTTAATATACAAATTATGAAGCTTGAATAATTGGCTCTGATCAGCATCCTCATTATTATCATTAAAGAGATTTTTTTTTTTAATTCAGTATTCATTTGCACAAGAAAATCTCCTCAGCTGTTTACCTGGTGGATGGCTTTCTATGAGGCGAAGGTTCTCTCAGGCTGGGGGATCACTGACGAAATGAATGACGTTTCTTCAAGCTGCTACCGCACGTTAGACTTATTTGCATCAGCACTTGTAACAAATACTCCAAATAAGACCAGTTATTTATGAACACTCACCGTGATTGGTGATTGAATATCTATGTCAAGCAAACTCAAAGCTGTCACCTCATCACATCTTTCATAATAACCTCGCTTTCACTCTAAGTCCTGAGTGATTTCTTGTGGCGGATAGACAATGACAGAGCCCTAGTTAGCAGCCTGGGAGTTTCTTCTCACTGCGGGCAAGCCGGTGCGTAGTTCACATTGTGAATATCCTCTGTCCCGTCTGTTGAAGCAGAAAAAGGAATTTGGCAGTGGCTCTACATACAAAGAACAGAGCCCCTTCCAGTGTATCCGCAGCACCTGGGCACCTGAAGGCGTGCAGGTCTGTCTGTTCTCAGTGGACATGGGGTTGAGGGAGTTGACTACCCATCCTTTGTCTCAAGGACAAAGGCTTGAAGTGGTGTACAGCAAAAGTTAAACTTCATGCGTTACGTCTCAGATTGCACTTGGCCCAAAGAACTGATCGTGGCAGCATGAATTTTCTCAGTGTGAGAAGTCTCTTGAAGGTGTGTCAGGCTTACGGAGGGAGGGTGGTGTGACTGTTTTCTTGGCCTTCTGCTGGGTACTCCTTGTCCCCCAGCCTTGCTCTTTTGCTGACTTACACATTCAGTTTTGGTCACTACTTTCCGTAAGATTGTGTAAACCTTGGCTGATCAGCCCATCTGGGGCATTGTATAAATCTGTCTTTGTTTTTAATCTGCGTTAGCTCAGATTAGCTTCCTTGTAAACAGCACTGTACTTTCAGATAACAGTGGTTTAAATGATAGAAATGTTTAATTCTTCCTTAAGTAAACTAGCCCCAGAGGTGGTAAATAAAGGGCTAGCATGGATCTTCCAAGTTTCCTAATTTTCCTGATCCACCTTCCCTAAGGGAAGGTCTATGTTTTCATGTTCAAAGTAAGAGGTAAAAAAACAATAATGATAATAACAAGGGTTCATTTTTCACCTGGTAGGGAACCGTTCAGTAAGCTCTACAGACAATTTGGTTTCGTGTCATTAACCAGATCTTTCCACGGTTACACATGACTTCAGGGAAGCTGGAAGTTAAAGTCCTGTGTCTGGATTCCTGGATACCTCCTATAATCAGACTCAAGATTCTGGGCCTAGGCTAGAGGAGAGTGACTACGGAGCAGAAATTAACCGCCCCTGCTGTCATTTGCAAGCAACTGTACACGAGGGTGGGGCTACTTGTGAATGTGCTGGTTTCTGACATATGGGCTATAACCTTGGTTCCACTTAGCACCAGAAGTGCTTTTTCTACTTCCTGGGGGTTTATGGGAGCCAGATGGTGGCCAGTTACCAGTTATCGAGGTATATAATTTCTCTCCTGCTTTGTTTTGTTAGATTCTATGGAAAGAGAACAGGCTCTGATTTATTTTTCTTCTAGACCCCAATTTAGAACAGTGAAGTTGCTTTCTAGCAGGACTTACCTTGCTCTTCTTGCTTATTTTTGAAGAGTAGGATGCGTTTCAAGTATAAATCCCACCTTAGGAACAGACCAATTGCCTGGTATGCTATTAAAGAACTCTGCTTTTAATTTGGTGATTACATTAAAAAAAAAACCCACAGCTGGGAAAGTAGTTAGAAAAAAATAATCAAAAAGTTCTTCTAAAGAATGCTGCTTTGGTGATTATCATGGCAGTGACCAGGCATAGGACCCCCTTTGTATTCATTGGGACAATGATATCCTTTTGTTCTCTCTTCAAGAAACGGGATGACATAAGAGTGCCAGTGATGCCCAATGACTCATTACTGAGAAGTCATAAAGGCTTAACAATTAGACAATTTTAGTTGAAACTTCTTGATGTCTCCTAGCAGGGGTTTTTAATATTTAAAATACTTATTAGCAGAAGTTCTATTTTTAGAAGGAATGAGATTTCAGGTACAGAATATGGTATGATTCTCAAAATAAAAACAACATATATGCCTACTTATTATATAAAAAAGGAAGTTCTTTTTCTCTAGTTTAACATCCAAGAGCACTGTGGCAGTGTAATTTGTTTCCTTTGGACATTTCGATGAAATAGCACCACTGTGCATGGAGACTTGAGGAGATTCACCATCTCCAAAGACTGTAAGTCTGTCAGTTCTATTGTAAAGGCCACGGTGCTGAAGGCACCACAGTGCCACAGAATAAAGAGATGTTAGCAACTGCTCAGCGATTCCCATATGACTCTCTTTAATTCAACTCAACTCAGCACACTGCAATAAATCAATGGAACTCAATTTAATTAAACCTCGATCAATTATATGGTGGAAGCATAAAGAGAAGCCGCCTCTACTGGGAAGACCATGTGTGTAGGCTCACAAGAGAAGAGCATGAGTCACTCTGTTTAAATGCCAACGTGCTTGACATTGGGTACAGTTGAACCTGCATCATAGTGTTTGCTTGACTTTAATTGGATTTGCAGAAGGTGTTCCCAAAACACCCTCAGGAGATGATGCCTGGCACCAGAACATCATCCTCCACAAAGGTGTAATCTGAGACAATTATTTACAGAGGAATAAGTATGACATCAACATTTTATCTGTGCCTGTCAAGATAGAAATAATTAATGTTTTGTCACTGGATAGGGTTTTTTGTTTCTTCTTCTTCTTCTTCTTCTTCTTCTTCTTCTTCTTCTTCTTCTTCTTCTTCTTCTTCTTTTTTTCATGCTTTTCTGTATCCATGGAGTAATTGATAATGACTGTAATATTTCATCTATTATAAAACTACAAGTGCAGTAGATGACATTTTAACCTTTGATGAATCTGGACATTAAATTAACACTCTTAGAAGTTGTTCATGGCTCCTTCTTTTTGTTATGCCTTGTTCATTTTTTTTCTCTTTAATCAGTTTTCTTTGTAACTTATACATCCCATTAAGTTTAATGAATGTAATAAGATTTGTGTTTTAGTCCCAAAGTAAAAAACGTAGAGATATTATGGCTCCATATTAAATGTCCTTTGTTCACACCATGGCCCACTTGACTCCCTCAAGACTGCTGAAGTGAGGGACTTGCAACTTATCCCTTTTTTGGGATTCTAGGATGGTGCCAGACACTCAGTATGCCCCTGACCAACGTCGTTTTTTATTCTTGTTCATTCAGGTGGTTACTTTGGGAAAAGAGAGTGACATAAGGAAACCCTTCTGTCATGATATTGAAAAAAGGTGTGTGTGTGTGTGAGCTCAGTGAAGGAGAGTGTGGGTGGAGCCTGGCTATCTGGCTCTCGATAATACTGGTGGACAAGGCAGCAGGGTGGCCACAGCTTTCAGCTAGTCACAGTTGCTAAGTGGCTTTCTTAGCCTCTGTTGGCTTAGTTGTAAATAACATGGCCGATGATTTTCTCTCCCTTAAGGGAAAAAGATGCTATGGGGCTAAATTGAGACAATGGATGAAAGTGTGTTTGCATAATGCTGAGCTCAGCAGCAGTAAGGACAAGGATGAGTGCAACAAATCCTCTGAGTTCTTCATTGTGTGTATACCTGGGTGGTGTGTGTGTATCCATGTGTGTGTGCTGTGCTCATGTGTGCATGTGTGTGTGGATGCTGGCCGTCAACACTGAGTGTCCTCCTCTGCCATATTTGAATCTTATATGAGCCTCCTTGAATCTGAGGCTCAGGAATTCTGCGAGATTGGCTGGCCAGCCATCCCCAGGCATCTTCTAGTCTCCATCTTCCCAGGGATCACACTCATCTACCACTGCTCATAATTTTCAAGCAAGTGCTAGAGATCTGAACTTAGGTTCTCACACTTGTTCAATGAACATTTTACCAACAGAACCATCTCTTCAGGCCCTAAAAGAGATCATTGAGGTCAATATTGTCTCTTGTCCCCTTTCATCTGCTTTCAAATTCCTCCCGTTTAACGTAGTGTAAACCTTGAACATACCAGATATAAAATGTTGTGCTGGCCGGAGACAGTGGATGCCAATGTTTTGTTTATCTAAGCTCCAAGTAGACAGCCTGTGGATGTCAGCTAAGGACTGTGGTGAGGAACAACTATTTGTACAACAGTTTAAGATCGGGTTTAAGAGTACACATTGACTTGTTTACATCTTTTGGATAACAGTGTCAGTAGATCTGGGTCCTGGACATCTGTGTTGAGAGGAAGCACCACGCAGCTCATGATGGAATCCCAGTTCCACAGTGACCCTCTTCCCACAGGTTGTGTGCTTCGAGCAGCTGGCTACATCTTTTTCTGAACCTGTTGGTTAAGCAAGTTGTAATTGCTCTCACAATTATAAAACGTAATTAACATTTATGCAGCCAATAAAATATCAAGTTGAAAATAGACTTGTTTCAATGAAAACTACATTAAAAGTGTTAGAAATATGGGATACACATCATCGCTATTAAGGAATTACATTTGACCAAGTACAGCAGATACAGCTATGGGTATTGGGAAGAGCTGCTCTAGAAACTTAGAAGGACTTTGCTTTCAGACATGGAGATGTGTTTTGGATGTAATCTCTGTAAATAAATGATATTCTGGGCTGGGCTGCAGCTCAGTGTAGGGCACTTCCCTAGTCTATGCAAGGCTCAGAGTCTTGTCCTCAGAACTTCAAAGCAAAGAGCCAGCGTGGAAGTCCATCCTTATAGAGCTAAGATCATGGACTTCCACGCTGGCTGGAAAATAGAGTTATTTTCCTTACAGAGCTAAGATGCCCAAAGGAAAATAACTGTTTACAAACCTGTGAGATAAGTGTGCTGCATTTAGGTGATGCTCTTCTGACCTGATTTGAATTCATCAGTGGCTCTGCTACCTGAGCCTTTTCTGACATGGCTTGGCTTCCTGCTTCTGGACCTAAAAGTCTTGTACTTCCTTTGTCTTTGATCCTGCTTCAAGATTTGGGAAATGATGATTCTTTTAGGTTTGATTCTGCTTGTATGTCAGGTGGTGTTTACCTAGTGGAATCAAATAATCTTCCAATCTTACTGTTCATGGCTTGGCACACCCAACTATGTCCTGTTTCTGGAAATTCTTGGATGCTATTCTCTCTGCTTAATCCTTTCTCAGAGCATGAGCTCAGCTAATGCCCAGTGTTTTGTCTTTACATGTATGGATGCGAATGCAAAATAACATGTGTGTTTCTTACCTTTTGTCAGCATGACTAAATATCTAAAACAAAAACAAAAACAAACAAACAAAAACCAAGGAAGGAAAAGTTTATTTTGGCTCTTATTTTGGGAGGGTTTGATTTATAGTCATTTGTCCCCATTTGCTGAGGCAGGGGTCATGGGATTGGGAGAACCACTCAGTTCATGGCCTGTGGAAACAAAGGTAAAGGAGAACAAGGCAAAGCATTGACTTCCTTTCTCCGTTTTGTTCTGTCTGGCTCACCAGCCCAGGAGACAGTGTTAGACACATTCATGCTGAATTCCTTTCTTGGTTAATCCTCTTTGGAATCCCCTCCACAGACATACCCAGAGGTGTGCCTCCTCATTTCCTAAGCTCTGCCAACTCCAGTTGAGTTGACAGTGAGGATTAGGTGCCAAAATAGACAACATGTAAATAAGACTCAATGTGTATTGTGACAGGAGAGATAAACATCACTGGCTAAAGCTCCCAAGAGGACAGTGCATTGAGAACAACTTGTTATGAAGAGTGAACCCGAGAAAGTGACATTTCAGTGTAGACTACACTGAGACATGGGGCGCTGCAGACATCTGAGAGGAAGAGCTCTCTAGAAAGAGCCCCACATATGGGGAAGCTTGAAGGGAGGGCAGCCTTGGTCTCTGTAATACAGGCTGAGAGATGGGTGTGGCTGAAGGAGCCAGGCAGGGCATGGATTTTAGTCTTTCACTAGAACCTCTGGTCCTCCTCAGAGAAGATATATATGTGTATATATGTTTACATATATATGTGTGTGAATTCGTGCATATATGTATGTACATATATTACACATATATATGATTATGTATATTATAGACATAATATATATTACACATACATACACACATATCTTGATATCCCAGGCTGACCTTGAACTTCTGACCCTCCCATCTCTACCTCTCCAGTGCTGAGATAACAGGCATGCATGCATCACCATACCTGGTTGATGACGAGCTGGAGAATGAATCCGGATTCTTGTATGCATACTGAGCAAGCATTATGTCAACTGAGCCAGCTACATCCAGAGTCCTCTTTGCTTGTATTTTGAGCTCCTTCTTCTTTTGATGTAAAGATTAACAGGGAGATCAGGATATGAATAATGACATTTACTTATTTTTAACTTCATTTTTTTAAGTGGCGCACGGTTGATATTTCTTACTCTTTCCCTACAAGTAAATATTAATAATAGGAGGTCAAGATTCATGCCTTCTTTGTAGTCGCTTTATTCCCAGCACCTATGCAGAGCTGAGCACATGAGAGAGTTTGGTAAATACCTGTTAATGACAGGAAACAGAGTTACACGATGGTTGTAAGGGGGTTGAGTCTGAGGGTGAAGGCGGTGGGTGTCAGCAAACTGTTGCTTGGAGAAAAAGGAGAGGTGGACAGCCTCAGACGTAATCACTGAGGGTCCGTTACAGTAATGACTGGCTCCTGGTGGATGTGAGTCTTGTACCAGGCCTTGGATTCAAATGACAGCTTGAAATAAATCAGAAAAGATTTTGATATTTTTCTAGTGATCGTAAAAATGCCAGGGCTGGATGGAAACTCTCTGTGTCTGGCATCATTTAAACATGGGCCGTTCCAGTGTTTTTGGCAGGGTATAACTCTGGTGGCTTCCCTAATTTCAACACTGCAGGCTCTTGGGGGAAAAGAGAACTGAAGTATTAATGAAAGGGTTCTCCAGCATAGGAAATGGATGGAGTGGCCTTGGCACTGGCTTCCTTGTATGCATCGTTTTCCTGTTAACACAGAGTCTATGGACAGTCTCATTTCTGACAGGAGCACAATAAAATGTTGCATGCAGAGCTATTCCCCCTCCCCACCGCCTCAGAATCTCCAAGTTTCACTTTCATGAAACCTTACAGTTGCTTCTTGATTGATCTCATGTGGTGTGTATTGCTGGGTCTCTGTGTGTTGCTACCAACATTGTGGATGCGTCAGCTATGTTCTCCTGAGGGTAGCTCGAGTCACAGCCTGCTGCCGTCCTTCCCACTACCACTGCTGTGATCCTTGTGGTTCTGTGAGCAATGCTTATGGAAGCAATTTGCATCATGCTGCGCTATGCGGAAACCTCTCGAATCTGCATTATTTAATAGCAACCCCCCCCCCTTCCCATGGTAAGTTCCAGCAGCCTCCAGCACAGGTTGGCTTTGATATATTTAGCGCTCAAAGGTATAGAGGCATTCACAGTTAAAAAAAAAAAAGAAAAGAAAAAGAAAAAACCTGTTGAAGGGAGGGGAGGGAGGAAAGTGAGGAGAAACTGCAGTCAGGATGCAATGTATTCCAGAAGAGTAAAAATAAATAAAATAAAACAAAAAACAGACAAAAAACCCTATTTGATTTAGGTTCTTTACAAGAAATGAGTTTTAGCTAACTACGAGCACAAAAATAAAGACAAAAACATCTCTATTCATATCCACTATGCCCACAGAAGTCCGAATACTTAACACGTTGATCATCAGAATTACGGGTTCAGAAAAACTCCAGCCGTGTTTGCTTCAGGCCTCTTTCTAGCATATTCAGTCCCGAGAAAGATTCGATAGCTTTTGCAGAACGGTGACTTAAGCGAATTTCAGGAATGTGTTTGTATGAGTTTCCCGCTGCACACATAGCCCAGCTTTATCCGGGTAGGCCGAGACGTTAATGTGATCTGACTGGAAACTGAAGTGGGTATGCTTTCTAAGTTACAAGTGAAATCAGCCCCACCGCCCCACTGGGAGGCCTTGCTCAGGGTGAGTGAAGCAGTTCATGATAATTAAGACGGTTAAGGTGATGATGATGACTTTAGGGTTATTGGGCCAGAGTCCATCGTTAACTGGAACTGGAGAAAAATCTCAGAAATTCTAAGACGCATACACAAAACCCTCCTAAGACAGCTAAACTCACTGGAGATATGTTTAAAGCACAGAATTTGCTGCCTCATAGTTAATGACTTGAGTCCTGCCCAGTACCCCTGAGGCCACCAGCATCACCCGCATCACTGTAATTATCTTTGAATTTCTCTCGAGCTCCTGCTGCACAGGGTGGGACCATAGCTACTTTGGTGCTTTCTATTGCTCAAAATCCTGGCTTATTGAGGCTTGCTAATGGCATCATCTCGTTTTTTTAATTGGTCAGCTGTCAGAAAGTTCGAAAATATGAGTCACCTCCCTGAGCAAAATTGGAGCCTCTCCGAACCCATCTTGAGTTTACCATGCAAAGGAGACAGAAGCTGTCCGGTGAGCGGGAAGAACCAGAGCTTGGACAACTCCAAGGCGTCCCCCATCTGCTCAGTTCCTTATCATCAAGGTGATCTGCCTGTCACTGCCCATATGCTGCCCGAGGCAAAGGGTCAGTGATGCTGAGTGTGAGTCACAGCACATCTGTGCTGTGGACAGATGAATAGAAGAGACAACAGGCCACCAGTAAGTTTCTTGGTGAGACTTGCTGGATACAGCAATGAAAATCTGACCAGCACGGCCACTAAAATCTGAGCTGTTACAATCACCTGTCTCTGCATCCTTGGACAATGTCCTTCTGTTTTCCAAATTGTTCATAAGACTATCCATGTGATTATGTTCCACGCAGGCCTTTCTTTCTTCTTGGGGAGGCAGGCTTCTCTGAAAGCTTAAGGGACATGGAGAAGGAGGAAGGCATTATAAAATGAATGTAACAAAATACACCAAAGAAAAGGGCTTGGGGGATTTCATTTAAATGAACTCAAATAATAGAATAAAAGCAAACACAACAAGATGAGAAAAATGGGAAAAGAATGGCAGGATGCAAAGAATGAAGCCAGCAGATCAGTTCACGAAGGACACAGAAGGCAAGGAAACTGAGGAGAGTAGCCCCGTAGGCTGCCTCTTCCTGTGGGACTCAGGAGTTCATGCTTTAGGTTTATCCCCAAGGGAACTAGAAACCTGTTGAGACAGGACTTAGCTCTGTGCAGGCAATAAGGACAAAGGTCTCTGGTAAATCACAAGTTAGTTATGTAGCCAGGAAGCAAGAAAGACAACTGATGTCATCAACAGCCTACAAACCATCTAAAAGGAGCAGAGGGAGAGTCGACAAACTTGAGCATATCACCTGACTGCTCCCCTGATTGGACAAACAATATATGACCAGCTCTCTGGTTGAGCTGAGGAGAAAAGCAAAGGCTTTTCTCACTGGTTCTATCTGTGATATGATGGTCAAAGAATCATCATTCTCAGTAAAGGTACCTTGGCCTCCATCAAATTCCCATCGTAAGCTTCACAAAGACCAGTGGGCAGGACAGCAAGCAGAAGCTCCTCTCTAGAGACAGCTGTCCTTCAGGAGCATTTCCTGAATAAATGTACATTTTCTTCTGTGCTTACTTCTCGACCACCTTTCTTATTCTTATTGATCCCAGGGCAAGGAACTGGAAAGCCAGCTACTCAGGGTGACTTCAATGACATTTGATTATCTGATACCTTAAGCTTCTCAGTTAAGATCACTAGAACCAAGAGATTCTCCATCATTCTAAGAAAAACTCACACCAGTGTCTGTGTAGGAACTGCACAGGACTGGAGAGATGGCTCAATCACTGAGTGCCAACTGTGTTTTCCAGGCACCCCCACTAGGAGTTTGGAGTGTACCAATGTCTCTGGCCGCTATGGGCAGGTTCTGTATAGAACCTGCACACAAATGTTCAAGAAGTATTAGTCATAATCTTAAAAACTTGCAAAAACCAACAACAGTCTGTGCTATCTTCATTTATTCATTTCTCCAAGTTATGCATATGTAAAAGATCTAGGTGGGCAGTTCTGTAGAGATGAAAATAGATTAGTGGTTTGCCTGGGAGCAAGGCTAGGAGGAAATGGGGAGTTACTACTCATGGGGTGAATGGATGTTGGGGGGATGATGAAATGTTCTAACAGAGGAGCCCTGTGGTGGCTGCACAACTCCGTGAGGAGACGCTGAACTGTGCACTTCCAATATTAACGGGATGCACGCCACATGTCTTGGTAGAGCTGCTACTTAGGAGGACAGTATTATGTCCCTTGAGCTTTTCAAGCTCTCCCATAGATAGGCCCGTCAGTAAGTCTGATAGGCCCATGAAAAAGGGGGGAAAAGAGAGAAGGAAACAGACAGAGACTGTTGGAAGGAAGTAGATGTAGGAGAAAACAGCAGCAGGAAGGACTTTCAGTTATGTTACAAAATCTTTAGGGAGCTGGTGGGTGGGCTCAGGGGTTAAGACATTGTTCGCTCTTGCAGAGGACCCAGGTTTGGTTCCCAGCACCAACATGATAACTGCAAACTTTAGTGTCATGGAATCCGACACCCTTTTCCGACTTCTGAGAGCACTGGGCGCATATGTTATCTGTCTTTGTGCACCCAGGCAAAACACCCGTACACATCAAATAAACAGACAGATCTAACACGACTAAAACCAAACAGGAAACTTCAGGCAGAGCTTGAGATGCAATTAAGGTGGTAGAGCGCTGCCTCACAGCCCAGCACCTCGCAAAGCCAGAGGAAGAGGCACAGGCTTGTTATGTCAACACTGGGGAGGTGGGCTAGAAAGAGTGCGAGTTCAAGGTCACTCTCAGCCATGTAATGAACTCCAGGTCAGCTTGGGCTGGGAACAAAACACCTCAGGATCAGGTACATACTTCAGACAACCCAAACCCAGGCTCTATTGGTGTAGAAACTTGAGGAAAGACCTTGAAATGGTCTCGGGAACAAAGGATGCTCTTGCAAACAGATCTGTCAGTGACACATTGTATGGACTGGTACCTTATTATCTCCACTTTTGTATTCTCTGCTACCCTCCTCTTTTCCTTCAAAAGAGCACCAGGTGACTTTAAATACATGTCACCTCTAAACCCGATTCTATCTAACACCATTCTTAATGGAGTCAGTGCCCTTTGCTTCAGTGACTATATTATTTATTCTGTCTAAATAATCATTTAAATTCTCATTTCTGGGCCAGTGACATGGAGAAGTGTGTAAAATCACTTTCCATCAGCCCTGCTCCCTGAGTTCCACCCCTTGGATCTACATGATTGAAGGAGAAGAACCAAGTCTTCTAAGTTGCCCTCTGACCTCTACGTGTTTTCCAAGACACTGTTTCTCACTGGTTTGGAACTTAACAAATAGGCTAGGTGGCTGGATAACCAGACCCAAGAATTTATTTTTCTCTGAATCCCTTGTATACAACCCAGCTAGGGTTTTTTTTGTTTTTGTTTTGTTTTAAATATGGGAGTTGGGGATTGAACTGTAATTAAAACAAGACAAATTAGAATAAATGAATAAAAACTAACAAAATTCCTCCAAATATTCAAACGACCCAATGACAATAAGAAAAAATATTTTGGAGTGGAACCAAAACAAGATTAATTCCCAATATTTACCAAGTAAAATATCTTTTTTGACTCATATATTACAACCCACGTGCAAAGTACTATCACAAGAAATAGTGCATAAAAAGCAAGTGTTTTGATACTTCGACTTCTAAGTACATTCACATACACCAAAGCATTGAAAATCGAGATTCCAAGACATGCTAGTACACCAGCAGCCATAACACCAATCTTCATACTAACCACAGCATGAAAACAACACAAATAAGGATCCGCAGATGCGTGGATAAACACACAGTGGGGGGATATCAAACTCCCAGTTCAAGCCCGGCAACCCCACGGCTGAAGCTTGAAAACAGTGAGCTAAGTGAAACAAGGAAGACACAGCAACACAAACATTGACTTCACATCTATGAGGGTCTAGATGGGAGTTAGTAGAGACAGGAAGTAGGATAGTGATTAAACAGGGCCTAGAGGGAAGTGTTCAGCTGGGGCTTCTGCTGGGGCTGGTAGAAGCATTCTGCCTAGAACAAAGGCTGAGGACAGACAAGCCCACATCACTGAAAGTGCAAAGTTCTATGTCCCGCAACACACAGCAGAAGAAGAACAATGAAAAGTACACACTTGGGCTGGGATGGTGCTTGGTTAGTGAAATGTGTGAACACTTTGGTTCCATGTTAGAATCCAAGTCAAAATTCCAGTTGGGGCATTTGTAATCCCAACACTGGTTAAGTAGATGCAGGAGGGTCTCTGGTGCTTGTGCCTTGGCCATTCTAGTTGAAACAGTGACCTCAACACTAGTAAGTGACTGCCTCAAAAAAATAAAAGAGTTCCCTCCCCAGGATACACACACACACACACACACACACACACACACACACACACACGCTTCAGTCTAGCTTAGATATCAGGGCTCACACAGTATCCTGATAGTCCCGACGTTGTTAAGTGTCTGAGCTGCTGTATGAGGAGACACATTTCCTTCAGGAGCAAAAATACACTGCTCGGTCCAATTTTTCTCCTGCTATCCTTTTCAGATATCATAAAGTTTGACTGTCTCACGTGAAAGCTGTACAAGTTATTAAAAAACAAGAAACCACAAATATCAGGCAGAAGCAAGATTTCTTCGTCACCCCCACGCCAGCTGCCCTTCTCCACTATTACTTTTCTTTGAAAGATGAGGTTTCCTTATAATAAAAATGAAATGTAACTCTCTTCCTGTCGCCTTTTATGAAATGATTTCTGGCTATGGCTAAAGCACAAAATATTAGCAGCTTAGAAGTTTTAAAGCTGGGGTTGGGGGTGAGGGTAGATGGCAAACCTTTCCCTTACAAGGTGCCACCGTCCCAACCACGCTAACCCACAGCTGCTGTTATCTTCAGGGTACAGGCACGGAACTGCTTAGATCACTGTTCCCTCAGCAAGGACCCAGTGCTTCTCAGGTAAGGTAGAGTTTTAATGTTTTAAATTTGCTTTAATTTTTATGGCTATGACTTTCATTATTGCCACCCTAGAATTTTATTTTATTTATTTATTTATTTATTTTTATTGTTTCTGGGTAGAAACCTTTGAAGTGAAGTGAAATTGTAGTCATCAAACACCCTTTAATCTTTTCCTTTCTTTCTTGCTCACCCTGCCAGCTTCCCTTTTCTTTCCATCACGCCCAAAGCCAGATAACACTTTCCTGCTGAGAAAATTTTAAAGCCACCACCCAGCTCTAGCAAATGAGGGCTGTCATGGTTTGGGAATGAGAAAATCTACTGCAGCTCTCACAGATCTAGAGTTGATAGTGGGTAATTGACAGCCGGAAGGACTTGGTCTCCTGGCAGAGTCAGAAGGAGGGTGAGCCCTGTGGGCTTCATTTGGGCAGAGATAAAACAGGTTTTCATTTGGTACTCACAGAGAGAGCATAATTAACCTTTTAGAAGTTTAAGGATGATCAAATTGTTATTCATTTTGCAAATGAGAAGCGAGAGCTTTCCTTCCTGCCAACAAAATGCCAGTGCAGATTTCAAGGTCACTGGATGATCTCTTTGAGGAAAACACACACACACACACACACACACACACACACACACACACACACACCACCACCACACATACACACACACACACAGACACACACACATACACGTACACACACACACAGGGATGAAACGGAACAAATGTACTTTTTTGCTTTACTCCATGCTAAAAAGCAGTGGTAATGTTTTGCACACACCTACTTGGACATTCTGGAGGACAATGACACTAGCCTGTCAGAAAACAATATGAGCTGCCACCTAGTACTGGCAATGTGCTGGTATGTCTCAATGCTTTTTAGAGGTTGGAAGGAAGGGCTTTTTGAGATACAAACACATTTAATGATGGCCTGTGTAACATTGATGCCATGTGAAAACCCTGCTTTGCCAATGACCAATGCTAGTGCTTTAAATGGTTTTTGCTTTGCTTTAAGTGTTTAGCTAAGTCAGGGCTTGAAAGCCATGGTGCTGTGGTTGTTCTGCAGTGTCATGTGAGTGCTTTGCCATATGACACACACTTCATCAATTAGGGAAGGAGCACTCTCTGCCCATTTCCATTAAAAACAAAAGAAAAGAAGCACACACACACACACACACACACACACACACACACACTAAAATTTATGATAATTTCAAACAGAAAGAAAACACTATATTAAAGTAAAAAAAAAACCCTACATAATAATTCACACAATTTCATCAGGTTTTTTTTTTTTTTTAAACATTTTGATTCGTTTGCTTTACTATTCTACGTATTCCTCTATCAGTTTATCCATTCACCCACATATTCATCTATCCATCTATCTTTCATCTGCATCAGGGTTTCCTCTGATGCCCAGAGAGCATGGTTACCCCATATACACACATGTATATTCCTATCTATATAATATTATTATATTTATAAACTAGTTAAGAATAAAATGTGGGCATTTTTTTCTAATTCCTGGTGTGTATGTCCTAAAATACTGATACCCACTCATAACAATGATACCATGATAAGAGGAAAAAGCTGAAAATCAAATTAATTCATCATCCACATGGTAAACCTTCATTTATGCTTTGCAAATGGTCCAAAACAACACCCCTTAGAGTGAGCATGCCATAGTTTAGAGAGAATCTGGATTACATTTAATTTTTAGTCTGCTTATGAAAGTTAATGCTTAAGGTTCTGAACCTTAACCTTTGTGTCGCATGATGTTTTTTTCTTATTGTTATTATTATTTACAGTTTATTTGCTCTGTATCCCAGTTGTAGCCCCTCTCTCATCTCCTCCCAGTCCCACCCTTCCTCCTTCTTCCTTCCTTATCCCTCTTCCCTAATCCACTGATAGGGGAATTTCCTCCCCTCTACTGTCTGACCCTAGCCTGTCAGGTCCCATCTGGACTGCCTGGACCCTCTTCCTTTCTGTGCTGGCTAGGTTGCCCCACCAGGTAGAAGTGATCATGGAGCAGGCAACCCAGTTCATGTTAGAGACTGTCTCTTTTCTCCTACTAGGGACCCCCCATGGAGACTGAGCTGTCTGTGTGCTACATCTGTGCCATGGGTCTAGGTCCTCTCATCATAATATTGTTTTTAAGAGTATATGCCATTTATTCTGTAGCGTATTTCTCAGGTTGGTTTTATTTGATATTTGATTACAACAGGATTCAAGATGTGTGTTTACCCCTCAGTAACACAAGGTGAAGAGCATCTGTGTCCTTGTCACTGTGTGGAACTAGGAGTCTGGAGTTGGGGAGGGAGAACTACACTGGTAAACTACTGGCTTCTCCTTCATATTTAATAAGTCTAAGGTCAGGATTTAGAGGCATAGAAGCACTTTGTAGACAACACTGATGGCTTTCTTTTTCTATTTTCTTTTGTCCTTTTTATTTTTTTCCTATGCTGGGCATTGAGATCAGGGTCCCACACATGCTAGGAAAGTGCTCTACCCCTGAGCAACAGCCCCATACTCAGGATTTCTTAAATAGCAAACAGACAAACAAACAAATAAACAAACAAACAAAAACATTCTTGACTGAATTAAATATAGTGGAGTTACAGTTTTTCCATACTGTATATTGTGCAGTCCTGGGCAGAACCAAGCAGAGCCTTTTCCTTCTACCATCCATTCCAAAATTAAATTATTCCCTGACAAGACAAGCAAGGAATAGTCCTCACACATACCCTGGATGTGAGAAAAAATGACAGGCAAACAAAGGAGTGCTCAAGGGGATAAGGAATGAAATAAGAATGAGAAAATGGGAATCACGAGAACACCAGACAACAGTTTACAAGGCCACACTGTTACTGTAGGCTTCAACTTGGATTTATCTTTTCAACCTATACGGGTCCTCCAGCATTAGTTTCTTCCTCTGGAGTTATTTCCTACTTCCCTCTATTGTTTTCCATTTTAGTGAGAACAGTGGTATTTTCCTGAAGGAAACATGCTTACTTAATTTGAGGCAGAGTTTATTATCAGTTTCCTTAAATTGTCTAGTCCTGCCATTCCTGACAACATGCTAAAAAGTCAATATTATTACGGAGACACTGAGAGATGGCAAAACAAGGTAATGTCTAGCTAGCTTATGCTGCACCCAGATATATGATCCATCCATAGAAAGAACCCAGTGCTCAGGGAAAACATAATTCTCCTTGGCTTGAGACAGGAGAGAAGTTCTCCAGCACAGAGAATACATTCTGCAAAGAAATAAAAAAAATGTTCCTGACCACATCCTTACAGGAAAGGAGCAAATGTATTCCAAGGCTGATTTTTTGTCACGGCCGCCCATTGCCTTACACTAAAGCACGTGGGAATGAAAGAAGGCAGCCGGTTAGTGACAATGCCTTTGAGTAGTCTTGTTTACTCCAAGATTAATTTCGAGGGTAATGAAGGTGTAATTTTCAAATGTGCATTTAGTCTCCTCAAGCCGTGTCCTCAGCTCTGCGAGATGGGAATGACGGGCCTTCCTCCCTGATGTCAGGCAGGCCTGAATGAAGTGAACCCATGGAAACCACACAGCAGTGCTGGAAGAAGAGGCGAGCAGGTGGGAGTTGTTCGCTTTTCATTTTCAGGGAGAAATTATAATTGAATGTTTAATCAAAGCTCCAAATAGATCATGTTCACAATAATTTACTTGAGAAAAAATTTAAGCAGTTTTGCTAGGCTGCCACCTTGGCATATCACCTCAAAAATGTCTGGCTTTGTATAATTTCTCTGTGTGTGTGTGTGTGTGTGTGTGTGTGTGTGTGTGTGTGTGTGTATGTGTGTGTGTGTGTGTGTGTGTGTGTGTGTGTGTGTGATTTGCCTTTCTACCAAACTAGGCAAATGAAGATGTGAAACACACACCTGTGGACCTTAATGAGTTTTCCGTTTAAGGGTAGCTCTAACCCAGTTAACTGTTGGCACTGGTGATAGAAAACAAGGCTTTCTCATGGCTTCCAAAGGCTGGGCAAGGAAACCTCAGTGCCATATGGGAACTTGCTATAAATGCAGACTCTTTGTCTCCCATACATCCTCCCAGGCAGGAGCTCTGGAATGGAGGCTCAATACTCCGAGGCCCCAGCCCTGCAGGTGCCTGACGCTTCCTAATGGTTGAGAGCCACTGCTCTCCAACTGAGAAATCAGGTCAACCATCACCGACTGCCCCTTCCAGCAAAACCTCCTGTACTCGGGAGAGAAGAGGGCACCGGTATCCACTGGGCCACACCATTTTAAACCAAGAAGAAATAAGATCAGCCTATCTGCAAGCCCGGTGCATCCTATCTGCTGCATTAGATTCGGTCAGTAGTGCACCTCCCTAGTCTACCTTTGATATAAACTTGGCTTAATACTGGGGTCAATTTTTAGGATTAAAAAAAAAAACCTACAAATGATTCTATGAGCCCACCCCCATTTTTAGTCACCCAACAGGACTCAACCCCTTCGTCCGTGTGCTGCTCAGAGCAAAGTAAAAAAATTTAAACATGAGTAATCATGTGTGTCTGGCTGGCTCGTTGGGTATATTTAAAACTCTTTATTTTTGAGAATTTCAGTCATGCATACAATACAATATCTACTCCTATTTTCTCTTTCCAGTTTCCCTCTTGTTCTCCATTCATGTCGCCCTCCCAACTTAATGACATCTATCCATCCATCCATAATACACATATACATATATTAAGTTAAGTATATATGTTATATACACCCACACACACATTTCAATAAGTCCAAGTTAGTGATGTCCATATATGCATAGATGTGGCACCATTCATGGGAGCAAAGAAAATATGCCAGTGGCTTCATCTTCAATAATGGATGATCCTCTCATGCCAACAGAAGTGTACTGTCAATAACCCTTTAGTATCAGGTGGGTCCTAGAAATTATCTACCGTGTATATGCTGGAACTTTGACTGGCTCGGTCTTCTACAGGTATTGCACAGGTAACCATGGCTGCTATGAGTTCATGGTTACATTAGTCATGCCATCTCCAGAAAACAGCCTTTCACAGCACCTCTGCTTGTCTTCTGGCTCTTATGTTTTTTTCTGCATTTTCTTCTGCAATGTTTCCTGGGCTTTGGTGGTAGAAAAGTTAATAAAAATGTCTCATTTATGATGGACACTCAGTCTCTTATGCTTGTGCATTGATTAGTTCATGAGGGACATTTTACAAAGACGGATATTGCCTCGTAATCTTACCTTGTGTATGAAGCAGAGAACTGTGGGGGAGCTGTGAAAGTCTTGATTGCATGTGTACTGTTTGACCTGGGCAAAAGCCATGTCAAGGACCCCAGTGCCTCAGACTCGTGGCAGTGGCAAAGCCTTCTTCCATGGGTGAGGCTCTAATGAAATTGGCAAAGTCTTCCTCTGATCTGGGTGTGAATGTTGACAGAGTGTGCAAACACTAACACCGCTTCCTTTCCCTGGGTGACTGCAACATGAGACCGTTCCTCTAGAGCCATGGCTCTTAACCTTCTGCACCCCTTTAATATCCAGTTCCTGACTCTGTGCTCACTCTCATCCATGAAAAAAGTAGCATATTTCACGGCTACTTCATAACAGTAATTTTGCTACTGTTATGAACTGAAATGTAAATCTCTGACATGCAGGCTATCTAATAGGTGACCCCTGTGTCATTTGACCCCTCAAGGGGGTCGAGACCCACAAGTTGAGAACCTTTGCTCTACAGAGATTTTCTGCCAACACTATGCAATGTGTTCTTCCTGTGCTGGAGGTCATACATGTGTGGAGGTTCTGTGATTGCATAGTTGGTTCTGCTCTAGTAGAGAGAGCCCAGCCCACCGGCCTCAGCATTTCCCTATGAGTTTCAGTCCCTTACAGCTCCAGTCAGGTTCACGTTTCCAGGACCAAGTCTACCTGGACACAGCAGAAAACTCAGGAAACACAATTTCTTTTTAGTTTGGGATCAATGTTCACTAATAAATTTTTAGGAAAAACAGATTACTTTTAATTTTAAGTTTGCCTCATTTAGTCAAATGTCATATCCATTTCAAAAAGGAAGAATTGAATGCATTGGTATCTGCTGGCTTGCAGCAAGCTCTTAGGTTTTTCCATTTTGAAAAACTTAGTTTTTACAATATGAAAATTATAGACAGAGTGACATTTAAACCTTTGCTTTTCATAGCATTTCACACTTACACCATTTTAAAAGACAGCTATTAACATTTACAAAAATCTTTCAGAAACCAAATGTTCTAACATGCAGAATTCCAATTATACTGTGTAAGAGGGTTATCAACCATTCTTCTACAAGAATACTTTGAAGTGTCTGGTATTAAACCAAGAGCTAAAATGTCAGTTGCACATAGACAATAAATTAGGGTTTATAAAATCTTGTAAGATTTATTTAATATTACAATTTTGACCTTTAGGCTGCCTTCACCATAGCTTACTTCTGTCTCTCTCCCTACCACCATCTCTCTCTCTCACGCTCTTTTTCTTTCTCTCCTCCTCACTCTCCTGTCACTTTCTCATTTTGCATGTGTGCTACACGAAATTGTGTGACCTATTCACGTGCTGTAAGAATGCTGCCCATGACCTCTCCTGTCCAGTTCCCTCTCTGCTTCCTTTTCCACTGTCTATTCTAACTTCCCCATTTGAGTGAGACTCAAGGAGGGCCTCCCTTGGTTCATCCTTGTTACTTAGCTTCTTTGGGTCCATGATTAGTTGCATGGTTATCATTGTCTAATATCCACATGTAACTGAGTATATACCATGTGTCTTTCTGGTTCTGGGTTACCTCAGTTAGAATGGTGCTTTCTAGTGCCATCCATTTAACTGCAAATTTCATGATTTCCCTGTTTGTAATGGCTGAGTAGTATTCCATTGTCCAGGCGGTTGGGGAACAGATGTAGGGAGAGTGGGGAGGGGAGGACCTGGAGAGAGAAGGGAAACTGAAGGTGGAAGCATCACTGAGACAAGCTGGAGATCTACCACAGCGTAGGCTAAAGGGAGCATATAAGGATGTCTCTAGCTAAGCCTCCTCACAGCGGGGGACAAGAGATTTGAAGAGTCCATCTTCTAGCCAGGCAGGACTTACAGTCGTGGGAGGGGAACACCAGTCCACCTACAAAACCTTTGAACCAAAGTTTACCCTACCTACAAGATGGGCAGAAATAAAGATAGAATAGGAACTAACAGAATGACCAACCAATGCCTGGCCCAACCTGACACCCACCCCATGGAAGAGATCCAATCCCTGACACCATTAATGATACTCTGTTATGTTTACAAACAGGAGCCTAGTTTAACGGTTCTCTGAGCAGCTGATGGAATCAGATGCTGAGACTCACAGCCAAGCATCAGAAGGAGCCTGGGGAGTCCTGTGGATGAATGGGAGGGAAGGATAAAAGGACCTAGAGGGGATAAGAATGCTGCAAAAAGACCAACAGAGTCACGTAGCCCATGGGGACTTGCAGAGATGGAAGCACCAACCAAAGGGCATACCTGGACTGGGCCTAGGCCCCCACACATACATAACCAATGAGCAGTTTGATCTTCTGTCTAAAGCACGGACTCTTGCCTGCTTTCGATCACTTCACCCTAGCCGGGCTGCCTTGCCTGACCATAGTGGATGAGACGGAGCTCAGTCCTGATGTGACCTGAGGTGCTGGAGTGGGTGCTTTTCTGAGGACAAGGGGAAGGGGGAAGAGCGTGAGGAGATCGAAGGGAGGGACCTGGAAGAAAGGAGGGGCCTACTAGGGGGATGTAAAATACATATATAAAATAAATAAAAAAGAATGCTGCCCATGCCTTTCAGCTTTCTATTTCCCTCATTCCTCCCATTTAGAGTAGCCAAACCCTGGGACATGGTGCCCATTTCTGTACAGAATGCAGTAGTTGAGTCATTAGCAAGATGCCCCCCTTGACAGCCTGTGTTGGAGTAGGAGTTCCTTCCTTTGGGACAGATCTTGAAGACAAACTAGAGGCTATATGACGTCTTCTCGGAATTTTTAGCTACTTAGCAAGAATGATGGGAGATGAGGTGCCCCACATATATGATCGCAATGTTGAATGAGACTGACTAAAACTAGAAGTGAAAGGCATATCAGACGAAATTTCATTATCCCCATTGAGAAAAAAAAAAAAAAACAAATAGGGAATTTTCTTTAAAGAATGGGCACCAATGAGGGTGTCATTAAATGTGCTCATTACCAGGCACTTTTCCAAGATGTGTAGCAAATGTAGAATAGAGAGAAGGGACATTAGAATGGAGGGGTCAATAGCCAATCATCTTGGTCTTTTCCAATTGTTGATAACTGGGAATTGTGTTCTGCCTTCCACACACTGGAAAGGAGCTAGGGCCCGAGTAGTTAGTGTGTAAGAATGTTTTAAATCCAATTAATTATCTCCTCTCCTCCCTTCCCCTTGCCTCCCCTCCTCTCTCATCTCCTCTGCTTTCTTCCTCTCTCTCTTCTCATCTTCTCCTTTTCTTTCCTCTCCTCCCTTCTTTTCTCCTCCCTCCCTTTCCCCCTCCTTCTTTCTTTCCTTTGGTGTAGATATGTTCTCAAATAGTTCAGGCCTTATACGTACCATGTGGCCTAGGCTGAGGCTGGTCTTGAAGTCTTGACCCTTCTGCTTTTACCTCCTGTGTGCCTGAGTGCCGTGGTTACAATGTATGCCACTATGCTCAGATTTTTTCCATTTTTAAAAAGCATTGTTTTATTTTTAATTATGTGCCTGTGTTTGTGTGTGGTGTGTGCATGTGATTGCTGGTATCTACAGAGGCCCTGGATCTGGAATTCCAGGTAGTTTTGAACCATTTGTCATGAGTACTGGAACTGAACTTGAATACTCTGCAGCTCTAGGCCCAGCTTATATATATATATATATATATTTAAAATACATGAGCACTTTAAAAAAAACAGATTTATTTATTATTTATATAGTACTCTGCCTGTATGTATGCATGTATGTATGCCATAAGAGGGCACCAAATTTCATTATAGACTGTTATGAGCCACCATGTGGTTGCTGGAAACTGAACTCAGGACCTTTGGGAGAACAGCCAGTGCTCTTAACCTCCGAGTCATCTCTCCAGCCCCAGCTTTTGCGTTTTTTATAGTTTTATTTATTTATTAATTTATTATTAATTTTTCATTTATTGGGTTTTATTTAAGGACTGAATATTTTATTCATCCAGTCCTTAGCAGAACTGAGATTTACTGGTGAGTGACTCAGACATGGGAAAGCTTGCAGTATTTGCTTCCAGCTGAACAATGGGGGGGGGGGGTGGCAGCAGTACAGTTTGTAGCCCAGCAGTACAGCTCTGCAGTCCTTGCATTCCTGATGTTTTCCTTCGGAGAGACACCCTAGTCGGGGACATTGAGGCAAGTCTATTAACTTTGCAAAGTGTCTTTTAAGAAACAGAAATCTGAAGTTACAAACGACCTGACGTGAGGCCTCACACCTGAACCTTTCCAGCAGTCACTTTGTCATCTGCTTTTGAAGCTCAGTGCTGGAGCCAAGAGCAACAAGGCAAATCTCATGGTGAGGAATTGCTCCAGTAAGGGGTTTTCTTCACCCCCTGCCAAGCCAGAAGCCCATGAGTCACATGCAGCTCCTGACGCATTCATGACCCTTCTCATGTGTGGGAGATAGGAGCTCTTTCTACAATTTTGTTAGGCAGCACATTGTGGTGTACAGTAAAGAGCACATTTCTGGGTGTTAGTTTGTTAGAGTCTAAGGTAAACACACACACACACACACACACATCTGCTCAAAGGAGGTTGGCTTGTGCTGTTTTGAATATTGTTATGATATTGGTACAAATCCTCTGCTGTTTACCTGAAACAACGCCGGCATGGAGAGACTTATTTTTAGTGGGCAGATACCTTCTTTTAATCAACATCCATCTAATCAAATTCTAGCATAACTGAAGAAGTAGGTCATGTTCCCGGAGTTCGTCAGAGGACACTTGGCATGCAAGCGTCAGATGCGCACAGCGCACGTCTCTGCCATCCGTCTCTCGGACCCACCGAGATCTACACAGCAGATCTGCTGCCTTTCCAGGCTCTCAGACACGTCCACCTGGTACTCCTGTCCATTTCACACACGGGGAACAAATACTTCATGCATGAATGGGCCAGCTCTGTGAAAGCCACCCATTGTAGGTCGTCATGGCAGCTGAAGGGGATCAGATATACTGCTTTGAGATGTGTCTCTTTAAACAAAGATTCTTTTGAACTAAAGGTGCTTAATAAATTGAGGCAAACACAGGAATTCTTGGCACCACACCCCCCACCCCAGTCTGCACAAAAGCAGATTTCCTTATTAAAGGAAATCTGTATTTGTCCAGGGAGTGTCCATTTCTAAATGTATCCTCCTATGCTGGGGAGGAAGGGTGACTCAGGAGATACTATGTCACTTAAGAGGATGCAATTCCACATAGTAAGGCTTTCTAAGCAGCTCGTTTATGGCCTGTGTGATTGTCACCCTCCTACAATTTAGCCTTCATGGAATCCCAGCCCCCTCTCCTAGCTTTGTCTTTTCTCTACTTTTTTGTTTGGTTGTTTGGTTTTCGTTTTGTTTGTTAACATGGTATAGTAGCCTCCAGGGTGTAGGAGTCCCTTTGGAGTTTTTTGCTTTTCCCTCATACTTGCCTCCCTCCATGTGCTTATAAAATCGACCTTTTTCTCCATTTAATCTGCCACTCATCTGTTTAACTCACTGTCTCCAGTTACTGAATAAAAGAGGATAGAATATCCTCTGAAGTCTCTTTAAGGGTAAATTCCATCATGCTTTAGAATCATACCACCATTTCCAAGTACCATTCATCCTGTTATATAATAAGAATCGCAGTTAGCCATTGTATTCTGGAACTTCTCTTCAGAAACCATTTATAAAGAAATGAAGGTGAAACATAAGTGTATCGAGCATAAGTATAGATGTTAACAACAGTTAAAAGAGTTAATTCCTTAATCAGAAAACTGGGGTGATGTTTCAACCAGATTGAGGGAGATTATTTTTAACATTTTGTTTATGTATTAGAAACAGTGAAACCAATGAGCAAATGGTGGTGGAACTGGCCTCTTTCACAGTGGGAAATGAGCCAACTGGACCTACGCTGTGCAGGATCTGTGTGTCAATGGACAGAGATGGCTTTCTGTGGTTATCACTTCTCTGGACTGTCCAGAATTATAAAATATTATAGAAATGAGAATCAGACATCCCAGGGAGGTGTCTCCGCATGTCTCACACCTCAGGAGTTAACAGGCTCCTGCCTCTGCCCCACTTCACCATCTTATTTTCCACCTGTACTGGTACAAAAGCTTCCTCCCTGGTCTGTCTGCTCCTGGAAGCATATTCCTCTGTTGGAGCTGCATGCCTTTACCAATTTAATCTTCTTTCAGTTCTGAGATGGTCACAATCCGTTTAAAAACAACTAATGGCTTCCTGCTGCCTGTAGATAATATTTGAAAGCTCTAATCTGGTCTACTAGGATTTAGCCACAGACTGACAGGGTTTCCAGTTGCAAATTACAAAACACAAAACAAAACAAATAATAACAAATAACAATAAAACCTCTTGTCGATTTAAATGGGAAAAATGGATTTGTGATGATATTATACAAATCATAGACTTGCCAGGAGGGCAACAGAACCAGGGTTGGAAGCTTCTCGACTGAGCTAGTATTCAAAGCCACCCAGCTAGCTGGACAAGGACTGTGCCACTGCCACAGGATGGCTAACACTGAAGCAATTGCCATGGTTACTGCCTACTGCTGCAGGCACAGTGCGAGTGTCCCATGTACTCAGCTCTGGAACTGCCACCTGTACCGTAGTTCAAGAATGCTTTCTGCCCTTGCTCCTTGCATCACAGGCTTCCTATTAAAAATCAGAGGGATGGATGTCTCTGATCATTGCCCATGCCCTGCTGCAAGGAATCTTTGGAAAGTAGTTGGTACCACCTTGAATGGTTTTACTTTATATTTTCATATATGTATCATTATACTTTGTTCTTATTTGACCCCCTCACTACCTTTCTTTATCCCCCCATCCATCTGTTGCTGGTACCCCCTTCCACACCCCACACAAAGAAGGAATTGCCCTTCTCTCTTGGTGACACTAACTCTTTCACTTCCTCCTGCTCCTGACAAAAGTGAAAGGAACCCAAGAATTCCTCAAAGGGAAGAGATGGAAGATGCAGAATAGATGATAAATATTCCCGAGAGACTTCCTAACTTAATGTTCTGCCGGTTACAAATCTCTATTCTACATACAAAAATGAACAAACAAACAAAAACAAACAAAGAAACCCAAACCATTCAGACTTTGTCTAATTTAGCAAACATGTAATGGCACCCACATGCTAAGTACCATACTAAGTGGTGAAATCAAGCAAGAATTGGTATTTCTATGAGATCCAAGACAGTGGGCAGCCTCAAAGCCTATACTACAGCAGTGTAAACCTTGGGATACAAGCTGGGTGGTGAGCAGATTCTGCCATCATAAAGGAACAGGTTCCGATTCTGGGTGTGTTTCTTGTCCTGCTCATGCACAAAGCCACGCTGTGTAGGCTGGCCATCCCCATCGTATTAATTACATCCTTCTACCGGCACATTCACTGTCTACCCTGTTCATAGCTACTGGCTGCAGCCACCTTTAGACTTTGCCTGGATCTTTCTTTGTGACTTTGTGTAAGTCTTTGTGGTCTTCTCTTCCTGGAAACCATCTCCACAGCCAAGGCCTCTGCTGACTTGCTGCCCTGCTGAAGCTCTGACTGGTGATAGTTCAGCTGCTTGTGCTACCCAGCCTCATCTCCAATGTGCAGCACGAACTACCTGTTGAGTGACACACGTCTGTCCCTGGCAAATGGATACTGATATCCTGCTTGCTTCCGGCGTATTTTGGTGGTTTTAATTGTTTGTATCAGTGTATCCATGAACGACTTTGAGTGGCACCAGTTAAATCTTAGCTTTTTTTTTTTCCTGGCACAATTGTGTGTGTGTATGTGTGCACCTCTATGTGCAAGAGCACAACAGTTCAAGTTCTTAAATCACGATCTGTGGGAAACCTAAACTATGTATACCGTCATGGAGCAGCAGAGCAGCTAAATGCTGGCCCAGAAATAGGTTTTTCTTTTTCTCTCCACTTCTGAACTTTGTTATTAATAGGGAACCCACAAACATGGGTGTTCAAGCTGTGGCATTGCAAAATTAGTGTTGCATGACACAAACTATTCGAGCCTTTGTTTCGTTCTTTCCTGTAGCCTATGGGTCCCCAGAGCCAAGTGGCTCTGAGTCATTATGGAAGGACTTAAAATCTCTATCAAACTGTCTCCAACTCGAGAAACAGATGTCGAATATATAAATAATTGAAATAAATGGTCTTCTTACTAATAACGCAGTTGGCAGCCTGGGTTTCACAGGATGACTTGACCTACTTAATATTTTTAAGTGACACGCACTGCCTCAACAACTATCTGACTGACTTCCAATGGCGGAAGTGGATGGCAGGTGTGGGTTCTGGCCTGTGGGTTTGCTGGCTCTTTGGCTTTCTGGCAGGCGAGAGTAAAGAAAGCTGGTGTTAAGAAGAGAGACTCAATAGAACATGCTGGATTCCGTACTTTATTTCTGTGGCTTCCATGAGACCAGATTGCCCGCGAGGAATAAAGCTATGACTTCATAATGGTTGCTTCTTGAAACTGCACCATCATTGCCTCAATCCATAGAAAGATGTGCCTTCCACCCACTGCCTAAACATTAAATATTCAGTACCTTTCACTTATTCATGTTCATAGAGCAAGCATGTTAGTTGTAGCAGAAAATTGATTTATTTTGTCATTGTCAATATCTGCAAGGGATTCATTCCAAGAGCCCATGCTGATACAGAATCAGAGAATATCTGAAGGTCTTGTATAAAATGGGATGATATTTATATAAACCTATACATACCTTCTTTAAACCACTTGTAACCACTGAAAATATGATATCCGATATCAATGCTACCAGAATGGTTGTTACATGGTACTGTTTGGAGAATTATGAGCAAGAAAATACCATACTTGTTTAGTAGAGAGGATTTTCTCCCTACCATATTTCAATCTGAAGTTTATGGAAGCAGAAACTAGACAATAGAAACAAAACCTAGAAAATGGAGCAGAAGTAATAGAGGTAAAAGTGGAAAGAACTGACTTACCAACAGATATAAGAGTGGTGACCTGTTGGGGGGCACAGGTATTCATGTCTGAACAAATTGAGCTCAGCAGAGCTTGGCTCTCCTTTGCCTAGCGCAGGGGTTTGAATACGAGGAGCTCTCTGAGGCTAATGTGTTTGAATACTTGGTCCCCAGTTGGTGGAACTGTTTAGGAAGGCTTCAGAGGTGTTGCCTTGTTAGAGAAGGCATGTCACCTGGAGCCAGCCTTGAATTTTCAAAAAACTGGTGTCATTCCTGGTGAGCTCTCTGCCTCCTGCTTATGGATAGAAACCGGGGCTGCTGCTCCAGCCGCCCCACTCCTCCAGCTGTCTGCTGCCTTATTCCTTCCCCTGCCACCATGGACTCTAACCTTTGGGCATTGTGAGCCAAATTAAATGCTTTCTTTTTAATCTGTCGCCTTGGTTTTGGTTTTTTTTTTTTTTTTTTTTTTTTTTTTTTTTTTTTTTTTTTTTAATCACCAAACAGAAACAGAATCACCCAGAGTGTCAGTTTTTTCCTTCATTCTGTGTGGAACCTTCTACCTTAAGCGTGTATTTAAGTTTGCTCTCAGTTTACTTGTTAGAATCTTTTAATAGTCCTTAGTCTTCAATACCAACATTCTCTAGGTCATAGGAAACATTCAGTAAGCTTTTACCAACTTGGTCAAGGTGAAAAAAAAAATCACCAAAAGTTGGTGTCATAAATAGAATCAGAAGGTCAAATGTTCCCTTAGTATATTTTCTTTAATCCCCTTCCTCAATGACCCTGGATACTTTCTTCTTCATTACTACACTGGAGATGCCTGGAGCATATGGTTTATTTATTCTGACAGAGGGTCTCACATTGTAGTCCAGGTTGTTCTCAAACTCACAGTCCTCCTTCCTGAACCCCCCCAGGAAACAGGATAACAAATGTGTACCCATACATCCAGTTTCAAACTCCTCCTTTTGCCCATTCTCTTAGCAACTCCTTCTCAAACCAGCTCACTCATTTACATCAGGAATCATTACTTTTTGTGTGCTCTCTCCTTCTCTGCTTTTTACACGCATGAGCCTGTCACCCATATGAGATTCTGAGCCCATTTCTTATCTCGGAGAGACATTGCTTCTTACATTCTCCACTCTGCTGTATCTGCAATTTCCAGCAGGCCCACATCCTCTCCAGCTACAGCACCTTCTGTTTCCTTCCTCTCATTGTCACATTCTTTGATGAATGGCTGCACTCTCTCGCCTTATGGTCGCTTCTATGCTAGGGACTGCATCTGTTTTTGCCAAAGTAGCAGCAAACAGCTCCATGACTAAAGCCAGCAGACATGTTCTCATGCTTATTTTACTTCCCCTTTCTGACACATTTCAGCCTATGCATAACTCCTGTCTTCAGTCCTTGGTTCTCAGCACCAACGTCTCTCCTATCCTCTTATCACTTTTCCTGTCTCTCCAAATCTCTGCCTTTGTCTCGATTACTTTTTGTCTAACTGTATAAGAGTTAGTGTCTTTCGTCTTTCGGCCTCTTTTTCTTTCTCCCAATAACATATACTCCCTAGAAAATCATATCCTCACTGGTGAGCTCTGCATCTCTGAGCAAAATGTTGCCTCTGCTTGCGAAGCTCTCCCAGCTCATCTTCTTACCTTCCTTTCTGACTCAGCAGAAGGGCTTTTTCTCTATGTGAAAGCCTACCTGCCAAAATGGCAACTCACCTCTAGGTTCCCAGTTCCAGCGTAAACACCTTTTTTCTGTTCCCCAAGAACATACTGCTTAGTGCCTGCAATGCCAACTTCTGTTTACTTATCTTTCCCCAAAATAGAATGGGAACTTTTGCCAGTCCTTGTGCCTAATCCCTGGCAAAGGGCCCAGCAAGGAGGAGGTGCCACAGCGTTTGTTGAAAGAAGGAAAATATCAGATCTCTACTTCAGGTAGTCTGAAGATGCACAGATTCTGTTGATCCCGTCTTTGTGCTGTTGACTTGAACTTCTGGCTCAGTCCCTCCACCCCACCAGCACTATTCTGCTAGCTAAGGCTGTTCTAGCTCTCATGAATGCCTACACAGTCTTCCCCTGATGCTTCCTCTTCCTACCATTCATCAAACGTGTTCATATGCCACTAACCACATCTTGTGAGTCATAAGGTTTTCTTTACTTGTCCTGTACTCTGTGGCTCAAAGACTAGATGCAATTATAATACATATAGATGACGTATTCAGAGATGCATAGATCTCAGTTGTAATAGGTAGATTCCAAGATAACCCAGATGTCCCCAACATCCTTGTGGGTGTCCACATTGTAAAAGGATTGCTCTCTGAGATTAGAATATGGCAAAAGCACTGATGAACTTCTGCCAGCACCAGGTTATAAAAGCAAGACAGATTTTCTCTTTCCCTCTGTCCCTAATCCTGTCCTCAGCTGCAGGTGAAGTCACTTGCCATTCTGAGAAATACATGAAGGTAAACTAAGGTCTTTGGCTGACAGCTCCTCGAGTTCAGACTTGGATCCTCAGCCTTAGACACATGTCAGAGCCCTGCAGAGCAGACATAGGAAACCTTGATTGTAGCCTTATGGGAAAACCTGAAGACCAACAAAACTGCACCAGGATTGCTGACCCACAAAGACTACTACAAAATGATGATTATTTGTTGTCTGAAGTTGTTAGGTTATGGGCAATTTTTTATACAACAGAAGACAGCAAATACTCTTGATCTTGATGCTCAGAACTTATGTACTTCTCCACATTTCCTCATATTCTGCTATATGTCTGAACCCCGTAATCTGTCCTCACACAGCACCAGAGGATGAGTACATTGACACCCATCCTTTTCCTCAGGATGGCCTTCCATCCTAGCTACCCTTTCTAGCTAGTCAACTAGTCAGCATTTTCACTTCCATAAGGCCTGGCTGGCCACACCTATGATCTGCTTTTTTTTTTTTTTTCTCCTTTCCTGCATACAGCAGCTCTTATCTATGATGTCTCCATCTGAGTGGTTGCCTTGCTATGTGAACTGATTTGCCCAGAGTGCAGAATGTAGAAATGACTGTTGAATGAGAACATTATTCTTAGAGCCTGAAAAGCAATCTCTTAGCAGGTTGGCTTTAGTCATTTTCATTTGCACTCTGTCTTTCTGGCTCATGCTGAACAAGTGAACCATCTGGATTTCACCACCGGTGCCTAGCTGTTGCCTTCTCATCTGCTTCAGGGTCCTGTCTTCAGTGATGAGGCTTTCAAAGACAACATTGTTTCCTTGACAATAATGGTTTCCATAGTTCTTTGATTTCCTTGAACACCCTGAAGAAGCAGGAGACCTTGTAAATTCCATGTGTCTCATCATTTCTGCAGACACACCTGGAGAGCAGAGCTTTCCCACTGAGACTTAGACTGAGGCTTTAATTTTTCAACCTATTTGAAAGTCTAAGTAAATTTCCCCCTGCAAGCTTCCTTTTCATCAACTTCTATGACTCACTTCTTAACACAGGAGATGCTAATACTTGAAAATGATTATACGAATGAGCAAATGAATTCGCTTTGCTGTTGGCTCTAGCCCTGTATTTTATGTGAAAGCAACTGCATCCAATTCTTTTCTCCACCTCGGATGTGAAATTAAGGTACACATTTTATTTTATAGTTCTGCAGGGGACTGGGAAAACTGCTGGAGCAAATGGGAACTGGATGAAGAAAAGAACATTAAAAAAAGAACATATACATGGGGAAAATTGAGGAGATTTCTTTAATGTTTGCTTCCAGCTTTTGAGGCTCAAAGGGCGGCATAGAACAGGCCTGTTTTTCAAGACAAATCTAGTTACCCAGACATGTAGAGGTGAGTATAAAAATCACTCCGGTACTTTGAAGGAATTAAATTAATTAAATATGAGGTAGCAGATGGTGACTGGGACTAGCACGGCTTCAATTAATACGTAGAGGATGAAGTACATTCTATGGCAAACTATTTAAATTCTCCCATTTGTATGTCATGTCAGTGAACTAATTCCTCAAGCTTAAAAAAAATAAAGAGGTACAAAGAGAACAAGAAAAGGAAACACGGACCAAGGGGCCATACTTACAAAAGACAAATCTGACGAAGGGCAACTCTAGCACACTCACACCACAAACCATAAGACTACCTCAAGGACACCTATAGTCGCAGCACTAAAGATTGCTTAAAACTCACCAACAAGAAGATAAAACACAACATGTACAGCAAAACATACAAGAGATCTGAACACATGTCATCCCAAAAGACGTGGAATGAGAGCATGAATGTGTATGTGAAATAGACATGCATGGTCTTATATACTGAAGAACTTTAAGTTAAACCAACAATAAGATACCAGCATACGCCCATGAGAGTGAGCAAAACGGAAACTCCTGGTCGTACCAAACAAGGAGACTAACTAGTCCGTGGAGTAAGCTCTCATGCACGTGGGAAGACCAAGTGGCTCAGCCCTTAGGAAAATGTATAGCACTTGAAGGTTAGTGCAGTCATTTCGTTCAAAGCTGGGAATGTTCTCAATGAGCCAGCAGTCAGGCTCTTTTATATTTAATGAAATGGAATGAAAACTTGAGTCTAATAACAAACCTGCACACAGGTATTTCAGCAGCTTAGGATTGCCAAAACTTGGAAGAAATCAAAAGGCCCTCCATTAGGTGGATAAATATGAAGGCTACCCCTTCATATTATGAGATGATTTTGGGCATGAAAAGGAAGAAATTCAGCTAAAAGGTAGAGTACTAACCTCTCCCAGGGATGAGCCCATCTTCTTGGTCGTTCAGTGCAGACCATACATACACCATCAGCAAAATGGACTCAGCATGTTTTACTTATATATGTCTGTTCATACACATGAACACATGCATATGCCTGATAATAATAATCAAAGAGAAAGAGACTATCACCTGGAGAATGGAGGGGCTCAGGAGGGGCTCAAGGGATGGTAGCTGGGAGGGGGAGGAAGGGAAAAGTGGTGTAACTATTTCAATTAAAAGCTATTTTAAAAGTTTCTGGAAAAAAAGAAGGCAGGGTAATGTTAATGACTAATCTAAAAAGGTTGCACACTTCATGATTGCAACTCCGGTATTCTAGAGAAGGCAAAACTATTGAGGCAAAGAAAAAAGAAAACTAAAACCGAAAACTACCAGTGGTTGCCAGAGGCTGGAGTGAGGGATGCTCCATTGGCAGAGCACAGAGAATTTTTTAGGGGTAGGATAATATTTTTCATGATAATAAAAATAGCTGTTAGACATAATATACTTATCAAAAGTCGTAGACAAATATAGGTTGGCAATGTTGGTGTATTTCCAACACTTGGGGGGCTGATGCCAGTGACTTTGGAATTTGAACCCTACCTTGACGACCTAACCAGTCTCAGGTCAGTGTGCATCTCATGGATAGACTCTCTGTAAGAGCCCCGAAGCCAAAACCAAAATAAAAACAGAATATTTCATATCAAGAATGAACCCTGACGAGGCTGTGGATTTCTTCTACGTTACGTTCATCAGTGGTGAAGGAAGTGCTCCTTTGCCTGGGCTATTGATAGTGGGCTGCTGGGTATTTCAGTATAAGTGATATGTGACAACTCTGTATTTTCTACACAGATTTTCTGTGGAGCTAAAAGTACTCCAAAAATAGACTATTAAAGACTGGGCTGGCGAGGTGTCTCAGCAGGTAGAGGAGCTTTCCACCAAGGTTAACAACTTGAGTTCAATCTCTTAGGTTCACATGGTGAAAGAAGAGAACTGACTGTTGTCCGATGGAGGGAAAGTGCAAGCTGCAGCACACATACACCCCGCCCTGATCTCCACAAAACAAATACATAAATAAAAATGATTAAAGTAAAGAGGGGTCTGGATGGTTAGGTTAGTGCTACATGGAATGTTTGCCTAGAACATGCAAGGCTTTGGATTTGGTCCTTAACATGGTCATCACATCCTTCAAGGATGTGAAATAAGTAAAAAGACCAACACACCAGAAAACAGGTTAAAGAACGGATCTATCCTTAGGTTGAAAGTTGTCAGAACAGGGGGCTGGGGAGACAGCTCAGCACACACTGCTCTTGCAGAGGACCCCTGTTTGGTTCTCAGCACCCACATGATGGCTCACAGCTGCCTCTACCTCTAACTCCAGCGGATCCAGCATCATCTTCTGGATGCTGTAGGCATCTACTTGCATACACACAGACACACACATAATTTAAAAATTGTACCAATGTGATAATACACGCGATTTATCCCAGAACTCGGGAGTAGGAAGATTTCTGTGAGTCTGAGGCCATCCTGGTCCGCCCAGCAAGTGAACATGGCAGTCAGGCCTTCATAGGGAGATTCTATCTCAAATAAAAGAAACATTTTTTCTTTTTGTTTACTTTTATTTTTTGATGAAAGACTAATATCATCTATTCTTGTTTATTGTGATAACAACTGTGTTTGGTCATGTACTTTCCACTGTGTTTGGTTATATTTATTGCTTCTGTTTCACTTGTTTTTTGTTGATTTTTTTTAAACCTATTTTGTATTTATCTAGTTTTGTCTCACCTTGTCCTTTCTCCCACACAATTTGTTTCTTTTAATATACTCAAATTGTATATCAGTTACATTTACTTTATTTTTATTTATCATCATATCGTTTGCTTGTTTGTTTATTTATTTATTTAGGTAGGTAGGTAGTTTTTTCTAAAGGCAGCATTTATAGGTCTATGTGATCCTGGCTGATTTGGAACTAGCTCTGTAGACCAGGCTGACATCAAACTCAGAGATCTGCTCCCTGAATGCTGAGATTAAAGGTGTGGGCTTTTTTGATTTTTTGGCTTTTTGAGACAAAAATCTTATTTGATTTTTTGGCTTTTTGAGACAAGTCCAGTATTTAACAATACTGTTAAATACTCTATTTAACAGTATTGCCTGTCCTGGAACTCATTCTGTAGACTAGACTGGCCTTGAACTCACAGAGATCCACCTGCCTCTGCCTCCCAAGTGCTGGGGTTAAAGGCGTTCCCCATATTTCCTGACTGGTATTATGTTTTAAATATAAAAATTTTGAGAATCTTATGGACGCTATTGTATTTCCATCATTTCTACCCCATCCTCTTGTTCTCCAACTTCTCCTGTGCCTGCGCTCTCTCGCAAATTTATATTTTCTTTTTTATTATATATACTATTTATATATCGTATACATATTATTTATATGTTATATTATATTCCATATATATTTAGTAATTCCATATTTAGTAATTCCATATCTATTAGTAATATATATTACTGAATGAATATGTATGTATATATACACTATTTAGATAAACGAAAATATTACTATTATATGCATGAGTTCATTTAGTACTGCTCATATGAAAATGCGTCACTTATGCATGTTGCTCATATTCATGTATGTGTAGGCTGAGCACTTGGTATTGGATTATCTATCAACGGGCTCATGGCTGGAGAAGACTAACTCTCCCTTTCTCAACAGCCATTGATTGCCCCACCCCATTAACCTCAGACTGGGGCCCCATGAGATTTCCTCTCTCTGCTTTGGCGTGTCTGCTGGTGTTATCATTGTTCGGGTCTTGCTTACACAACCATACTGTTGAGGTTTCACTAGAGCACCTTGCCTGTTATGTCTAGAAGACACAGTCTAGCAGCAGTTTTCTTGGCCCTTTGGTGCCTACACTTTTTCTGACTCCTTTTCTGTGGTGCTTGCCGAACTTTCAGTGTATCGGCTGTGTTGTGGATGTATGGGTTGCCATTGAATACTCCACTAGCAGTTGTTCTTGGCATTTTGACCAACTGTTTTCTGCGATTACTCTACTGCAAAAATCAACATCCTCACTGAAGGCTGAGAGATACACTTATTTCTGCCTAGAAGGATGGGCTTTAGAATAAAGCTAGGAATTAGACTGCTTAGGAAGAATAGCAGTAATGGGTATTCCTTTAGGGTGCACGACCTCACCAACCACTTGTAATTGGCTAGGTTTCCTACACCAGGCATAATTCTCTTCTAATTGGCTAGGTTTACCATACCGGGAACAATTCTCTTTCCCTGAGTGGCTCTTAAGTCCAATTAGATAGCTGTTGGTTACTGCCATGATATGAGCACCACCATTGTTATCCTCATATATCTTGCCATGCTTGTCGTTGTCATGGGTCAAGGCTTCAAATGCTGAATAGAATTATTGATTCCTTTTTTCCCCTTGACAGTGATTGGATTTCTTTTGGAGTAGACGCTTTTCAAGTGTTTATTTATTTGATTCGATTATGACATAATTTTGGTATAATTCACCATTTCCATTTGCTCTTTTGTTTTGTTTTGTTTGTTTAACAAATATTTATTTATTTTAAATTTTTTGTTTTAAAGTGTTTATTCTGCATGTATGATATATATCATGAGGGTGCCTGGTCCTTGCACAGACCAAAGGAGGGTGTCAGACATCCTGGAACTGGAGTTACAGAGAGCTGTGGACTGTCTTGTGGGTGCTAGAAACTGAACCTGGTTCCCCTGCAGAAAGAGCTAGTGCTTTTAAAGCCTGAGCCATTGCAGCCCTTCTGTCTTCCATTCTTCCACCCCAGCCCCAAACCCCGAAGTATCTCAGTGAAGGGTGGTGCCCCGTGTTGAATGATCTAGTTCATCCGGACACCTTGCTCTACCTTTGGTCCAGATTCCTGAATGTGTCCGTTAGCCTCATTGCTTCTGCTCCCACCCATCTCTGACTTACTCAGGAGGTATGACCCTTTTGAACAGAAATCCCAGCTTGCAGGGTTTTGCTATGACCTCTCTACAAGCATCTCATCTCACTCCAGATAAAATATAAAGTTCTACCTCAGGGGTGTGGTATCTCATGTCTATAATGCCAGCACTGAGGATGCAGTCACAGGAAGATCAAGAATTCAAAGCCAGCATTAACTCCATAGTGAGACTGAGATCTACATGAGAGCCTGTCCCAAGAAAAGAAAAACAACAGAAACAAGAATGCCTAAAGTCCTCATAAGAGTTTCTACACCATATGATTGATTCAATTCAGCTTCTTAGAAACACTCTCATTGGCCTTGTGTATGGGTCAGTATCCCACCATAGTCTCCTCTTACCACCCTCCTGCTTTGAAGTTTTCTTTAGAGTGCCCATCTCCCCCCAATATACCCCTTCTAGCAGGCAAACACTATGAGAACAGGAACTGTGTTTATAAAATAAAAACCAATCTTATGGTGAAAATCATATGTCATTTAACTCATTTTAAATGAGTTAAAATCATTTTAACTCACAGAGTTAAAATGCCCTTTGCAATGAATTAGAGTATATTGACACAATTGTGTAGCCGTAGAAAATGTCTACACACACACACACACACACGCACAAACACACACATGAAGAGTGAGAGAGACAGAGAGATAGAGAAGACACACAGAGCCAGCCTTCTTTTCTTAACCATCATCTCCCATTGTCCCTGTTCTCTCCAGTCTGAGGCAGCTTTCATTTTTGCGACTCTTTATATTTGCCCAGCACTTACACATTTCCTGTAAATGGAATAACAGAGTATGCGGTCCTCTGTCACCTTTCATTTATTATTATGCTTCAAGATTCATCTATACTACAGTATGCATTGGTATTTTGTCACCTAGTAATATCCCATAATAGCTTATGCCATACTTTGTTTATTCATCATTTAATAGGCCTTGCATTGTTTTCCTTTCATTTGGCCATCGTGAATAACATTACCGTGAACATTTATGTGCAAGTCACTGCGTGGGTAATTCTTTTCCGTTCTCATAGGCAGACACATACATATGCAATTTCTGGGTTATAGAGTCATCCCACTCTTCATCATTTGAGAAACCAAAAGATCATTTTTCACAGTGCCTAAAAGAATTGATGTTCCCAGTCTGGGGTATAGCTAAATGGTAGACCGTTTGTCTACCATGCATGAGGCTCTGAGGTGAGTCCCAAGACAAGACACACACTTTTCTTCCCTTCCATGTAATAGGGTATTACTGACTAAGGTTCCAGTCTTTCTTCAACCCAGCCAACATTTTAACACCCTTCTGGTCTTTTTTTCTTTCTTTCTTTCTTCCTTCCTTCCTTCCTTCCTTCCTTCCTTCCTTTCTTTCTTTCTTTCTTTCTTTCTTTCTTTCTTTCTTTCTTTCTTTCTTTCTTTCTTTCTTTTTTTCTTCTTAGTTTTTGAAGACAGGGTTTCTCAGTGAAGCCCTAGCTGTCCTGGAACTCACTATGTAGACCAGGCTGGCCTTGAACTCACAGAGATTCACCTGCCTCTGCCTCCCATGTGCTGGGATTAAAGGCACGCACAAACACTGCTGGGCTTTTTACATAGTCTAAACACTTCACATCTTATACCCCTGTTGTATTCAGGTTTTTATATTTTGTTCAGTATTATCTATTTTTTCTTTTTTTTTTTTTTCTCTTTGATGTATTTATAAAACATATATAAAACTACTCCACTTTGGAGTAGTTGGGATTATAAGTGTGCACCACCATGGCTGTCTCTCTGGTCTGCTTTAGATAGTTTTTGTATGTGTTATGAAATGAATTAGGGTTTAGCTGTGTTTTTAGCATGTGCATATCTAATTGACCAGAACTCTTTGCTGAAAAGACTGTTCTTTTGTCACAGAGTCATTCAGGTGCTTTGTTGGAAATATTTGGCTTTAACTGTGGAAGTTAGCCTCCTCAGTACCTCTGCCCATATTCCCCTGCAAGTCCCATGCTGCTCTTTTAAAAATATATATATTCATGTGGTATGTAAGCCTTGATGTGTGCTGACGTGTAGCACCTGCAGGCGGGAGCCCATGGAAGCCTGAGAGGGCATCAGATTGCCTAAAATTGGAATTATAGGTGGGTGTTATATGCCCAAATGGGTGCTGGGAAGTGAACCTGGGTTCTCTGCAAGAGCCGTATGTGCTGGTAACTACTGAGCCATCTCTCCAGTCTTCTCATCTTGTCTTGATGACTGAAGCTTTGTAGTAGGTTTTGCCACTGAGAATTTTGTTCTCCTTAAGGATTATTTTTGCTCTTCTAAAGTCTCTTAAGTTTCCATATGAATTTTATGACTTTTGCCTGTCAATTTCTGCAAGAAGTCAGCTAAGATTTCCCTAGGGTGTATAGTTCATTTTAACAATTTCATTCCCAAGTGGGCATTTGATAAATATTTGTTGAACAAATAAATTTAACAAAAGCTACAAGTAGAAGTCACATATGGAGTTGAAGGCAGGGATCAGAAATGGGTCGGAACTGCTCTTTTATGAGAACTTTCTTTTGCAATAAAGCTTTAAATTTATAGTTATTTAGTTTAAATATACCCTGGTGGAATTTTGTCCCAAGAATCTTGTAACAGCGTCAACTTGACAGCCTCCAGCATTAGCTAAGAGAGAGACCTATAGGTAGGTCTGTGTGGAAGTTTCTAGATTAGGTTCGTTGAGATGGGAAAACCTACACGAGAGTGTTCAGCATCATCCCATGGGTTAGGGTCCTTGTATGAAGAAAAGGAAAAAAGCAAGCTGGGTACTACCACTCATTTCTCTATGCTTCCTGACTGTTTAGGCACCCATGTTCCTGCTCTCATGCTACTGTCCCCTCGTGATGGTGGTGTCCTCTGGACCTGTGAGCCACAATAAACTCTTTCTTCCTTAAATTGCTTTTGTCTGGTATTTTGTCACAGAAATAAGGAAAGTAACTACCACAAGTTTAGACATGTGAAAGCAATACTACACCATTCTGAAACAACACTGCAAGCATGTTCTTTGCTTGGGTTGTATAGGTGATCTTGAAGGACTCCCTTGGCTTGGCTGAGACTCAACATTTGCAGAAAAATCTTTTCTTCAATTTTGGCATATAAAATAAAAACAAGTAATAGTTGAAGCTAGAATCTGGTACCCTTACCGCCTTTCAGATGGAAGTTTACTTAAGAATGAATGAATCATCGTACACAGAAACCAGAATGCAGAGATTATTACATTTGCATTTTTAATTAATTAACCAATTGTGTGTGTGTGTGTGTTGTTTGAAGGTCCGTGTGCCTGTGTGCATGCAAAGGCCAGATGAGGGTATCGGGTATCCTGCTCACTCTGTCACACTCTGCTTTATTCCCTTAAGACAGAGTGTCTCAATGAACCTGGAACTAGGCTGATGGCCAGTAATTCACGGTGACAATCCCGTGTCAGGCGCTTTCCGTCCCTCAGTGATGGGGTTACATGTGCATTTGACCACACCCACTTTTTTCTTTTTTTTTACATATTTGCTGGGGATTCACACTCAGGTCCTCATGATTGTGCATCAGGTGCCATTATTCACCCCCTATATTTTTGTCTTATTTGTATCATAACAAAGAGAACTTGAAATGGGCAAATATCTACACGCCGTGTGGAGCTTGGTCTGATGCTTATATTTTGCTGCTAATCACTGGCCCTCAAGATCTGGTGACTGCCTGGATACACCTATCCTTGTTGTGCAAATCTGCCTAAGACATTATTCCTGATTGGTTGATTAAAAGGCCTAAAACCTGGACAGAACAAAATGGGGTAGGCGTGCCTGGGGTTTCTGAGCTTTGGGAAGAGAAGAATCATAGGAAGAGACAGACAAACCGAAAGAGAGGAGGAAGGACGTCGCCACAGTGGGTTAGCATGGAGAAGGAACCACGTGGGCCCAGCGGGAAGACTTCAATAACAGGGTGGAAAGGCTCAGATGAATACAAGCAACTATTTATATGATTATGGTGGGGAGATAGCCCACATGAGTGTGGTTAAGGAGGATGGGGAGGTTATTGAAATAATGTGGATGGGATTATCTGACCATTCCAAGGTGTTTTAAGGCAATTATAAAATCTAACGGGTGTCTGTGTCTTACTATTTGATTGATAATGGATTAAATAATACCTCTGCAATAACTATAAAGATAAATAATAAACGATATTTAGCCTAACACCATTTTTATCACCAACAACAACCACATTTAGTCAACCCACTCCAGTTTCATTGTGTCTGAAACTCCCCACTCAGCACCCCTTAGAAAGAAGCAAGAGGTAGTTAGAAGAGCCAATGGGAACACTCCAGGCTCACATCCTTTGGGTTCAAGACCCAACTCAGTGTCCTGACTTTGTAAGTTATGTGATCATCTTGAACACAGGGACACATAATAGTTTTACAGTTGTCTGTGCATGCTGTGTGTAAAGTGTCTAGAATTGTTTCAGTAATATATTTCTATCTTAATTGAATTAAGAAAAAATCCAATAAAAACCATCAACTAAATGCCTTGCCATTACCGAATGCTTGGTTATCTAACTCCATCTACTTGCTCCATCTCTTCTCAGTCTGAGTACCACTCTATAACCAGCACTGATGACAAAAAAAAAAAAAAAAAAACCTCAGTGTATCTTCCATAAACTCAAGGGTGAATAAAAACTGAAGAAAATAAGTTTCCTTAATTCACAGTATTGGACCATGTTTCCCACACCTGGCTCTGGTGAGGGCTACCTTGGCTGTGTGACACTCACTTAGGTTAACATCATCGCAGAAGCCCATGTAACAGAGAGATATATGAGGATCAGAACCCAGGGAACAGGAATGGAGCAGGTTCACTCTTTTAAAACAGCTTTTTTTCCAAAGAACAACTGGGGTTACATGAGAACTATGTTAATCCTTTCCAAAGGAACACCCCCGGTATCTAATGATGTCTCTTTAGATCCCACATCTTAAAGGTCTTAACGCATTATTAATATCACCACACTAGGGACCAATCTTCCTGTCCATGAGCTCTCTGTAAGGGGCTCCTCAGAGTTGGTACAGAACACAGCCAGACACCAAGTTCTCAGCACAGAGAGATTTATTACCCCAGAGGAACAAGAGGGCAGGGTTGCCTCTAGATTGGACAAAGGCAGACAGCAGGTGTTTTTTTTTTTTTTTTTGTAGCAGTGAGGGTTTTTTTTCCCATTATTTCACTTTGTATCCCAGCTGTAGCACCCTCCCTCAGCCCCTCCCAGTCCCACCTTTCCTCCCACTTCTACTCCTATGCCTCTCCCCCAAGTCCACTGATAGAGGAGATCCTCCTCCCCTTCCCTCTGACTCTAGCCTATTAGTTCTCATCAGGACTGGCTGCATTGTCTTCCTCTGTGGCCTGGTAAGGCTGTTCCGCCCTCAGGGGTATGCGATCAAAGAGCCAGCCACTGAGTTCATGTCAGAGACAGCCCCTGTTCCCCTTACTAGGGAAGCCACTTGGAGACTGAGCTGTCATGGGCTACATCAGGGGTTCTAGCTTATCTCCATGCATGAAAGAAGCTACTGTAGAAAAATTGGCAGAAGAGTGGCAGTGTATGTTCCTTAGAATATGTCTTTGGGCAAGAAACAGTTGTCATCCACTACAATTCAGTGTGTCTCAGTTTGGTACCATTTTCTTTGAACAAACAAACTACCACTATCACCACCAGTAATAACAAAAAATCAGGAGCTTGGGGCTCAAGAGGTGAGTGGTTAAGAGCACTTGTTGCTCTTACAAAGAACGCTGGCTCAGTACTCAGCACCCACACAATGGCTTCCATCAGACTGTAACTCCATTTCCAGGAGCTCTGAAATCCTCTCCTAGTTTCCCTGAGCAGCAGGCATGCACATGCATACATGGGCATGCAGGCAAAGAACATTCATACATTTAAAGCGAACCTTTAAAAAATATATATGTCAGGAGCTCTTTGCTTTGGTAGCAATTTAAAGGCCCTGGTGAATCAGCTGACTCAATGAACTATAGCTGACAGCAAATACTCAAGGAACATGAAGTGCTAAAAAGTTCGGAGAATTTGATTCTTTTCAGTCCAGTAACCAAAAGCATTTGATCTTTTATTACTGACTATGGTTGCTGTAAAACGAAATGAAATGTCCTAAGTATTCAGGGTTGAATGGCCACCAATGCTTTCTATTTTCCCTGTTCAAACAGCCTTAACTTTATGTTGTGTATAATAATATCTCAGCACGCTCAGGCTTTATAAAGAAAAGGTGAATTTTTTTTCCTTACTGTGTTAAGATGGTCCCTTAAAGTGCATATTTCAACAGGATGAACTTCTCTTCACATAATAGCTTTTTTTTTTTTTTAAATTGGTCTTCTGTTTTGTGTAAGTAAAACAATTCAGGCAAAAGTAGCATAGAGGGATTTTTTTTTTCTCTTTTTAAAGAACAGAAAATGTGGTTTTCTTCCAAACTTTATTCCCATTAACAGATGTCCTGAAACCAGGTCCTGAGGGCTCCCCAGAGCACCCTTGGGATCAGTGCTTAGCCATGCCCTGGAAACTGTCCCACTAGACTAGAGTAGCAGCTCCAAAACTCAGCAGGGTGAGTCCACACCCACCCCCCATTAGCGTGGTGTGCAGGGTAAACAGCGGTGTGTCTTCTTATTTCCCACTGTTAGCTCACTTCAGAATGGTTCCTTAGACTACCACTGAATCAAGGGCAGCAAGTCATAAAAACAAAACCTCCTCAGATGTGAGGCTTCCTTGGCTAGAATGCTCGAGGAGGAAAGCTGCCGGGGTCAGGACACAACTGATTTACGTTCAAGAAGAATTAGTTTCAGCTTAATTTTCAAAAGTCTTGGAATCTGTTCATTTGAGAGAAAGGCTTCTTTATAAAAAGTAAAATTCAACACTTCCTTTGCTAGGTCATGGCTAACTTGGGAAACCTATTTAGTTACCAGTGAGTCCCAGTAAAACGTGCACCCTCAATCTTGTGGCCTATAAGGAGAAAAATAAAAACAGAGCAATGTCCCCTGTTGTATTGAGTAAGGTTGAACTGGTTTTGAAGTTCATAGTGGGAAATGATATTTATTTGATTTTCTAAAAATATTTGATGAAAGTGACTCAAAGGAGGAAGGAATTTCATTGGAGAAATCTAGAGTAGAGAATCTGCCTTTTTATCTTCAGTCCCAGAGAAACTAATTCGAGCATGGCTAATCTTTCACTAGAGAAGTGTTCCCTGAATAGGCTACTTGGCAACCTGCTTATATATCTTAGCTACCAGGGTAGATCCAATGGACCAATTTGTACAGTAAGCTTGGGGCCTGGAAACAGTTTAGCCTAGGTAGAGATCAGCCCACTAGTCATTGGTGTAGAGTAGCTTCCTCTAGCCCTTCAGGCTTTATTTATGCTAAACAGTGTTTAGAAAAGGGAAAGTGAGAGCCAATGTCCTAGCCCAGTATATTTGAGGGGGAGACAGAATGGCATTCTTAATAGTGACAGGAGCAGTGTGACAAGCCTGGATTTGGAAAAAATTGTATTTGAAAGACTTGAAGCTGTGAGGTCATTTATCTAGTCTTACTCAGAAATGAATAGATTGCTTTGCATGATCTTTTCCAAAATCTCTCTCCACCACCAGATCAAGAGAGATCCCAGAAACTCTGACCTGCTTGCCAAATGCTTCACCACTGGCAAATGTCTCCAGCCTCTTAAAAATGAAGCTGAAGTTGGGGTTCCAATGCAACATGGTCTTCATCCTCCAAGGGGAGAGCAGATGTAAGGCTTTAGGGATAAGACCCTTTCCTTCCATCTTTCTCTGTCTTAGTCACTGTACTCTTGCTGTGACGAAACACCATGACTGAGGCAACTTATAAAAGTAAGCATTCAATTGGGAGGTGTGCTTACAGTTTCAGAAGATTAGCCCGTGATCATCATGGCTCAGAGTATGGCACCTGGCATAGGCCTAGAGCAGTAGCTGAGAAGTAACATCCCAAACCACAGATGGGAGGCGGGAAGGAGGTGAGACAAGGCCTGGAATGTGCTTCTGATCCCTCCAGGCTCATCCCCAATGGCACACCTCCTTCAGCAAACATTCTACCAATTGGGAACCAAATCTTCAAATTCCTGAGCCCAAGAAGGTCATTCTCGTCCAAACCACCACAGTAAAGCTGCAGATGGACGGACACACTCAGGCATGCGTATACACATATAAAGGCTGAACTACCGAAGAGCTAAAGTTACCTTTTTGGGGTGTTTCAGTTTGCAGCTGACACTGCCAAATTGAATTACAAGATAGCCCAATACTTTATGGAAGACAAGACTCAAGGTCAACCGCACTACACAACCATCAAACTTTAAGGCTCCTCAGCTGTTTACAATAGGATAAACCCCTCTTTTGTTTTTTTTGTTTTGTCAGATTTTTTGTTTTTATGGTCTCCCAACAACCCACTCTCTCCAGTGATAAATACTAAGACAGTTTCAAATCCTTAAGGGCCAGAGTCAACCCCTGAATATGGGCAAGAAACCATCTCTTTACTTTGCATTTCAAGTAGCTGTGTGAAGTTCTGGCTCATTTGTAAGTGTGTGCAAGGCATCTCTGCCTCATCTTCAGCCTCTCTGCCATCTATTTAGATGCTGCACACAAACAAAGTCTGTCTTGTCCTATGCAGCCCTTCCACAGCACTACAAATATGCTACAGCACTTGTGTTTAACATGCGGGCTTAGTGAAGATACAAATTTGATACAGTTCGACTTTCATAACCTCCAGTTTACACTTGAACGCTGTGACTTTTTAGTGCTGACAAGGAAATCAGATTGGATGACCCTGGGCCTACAGCTTCACAATGTGTGTAATGCTGGCTTTGCGACTGAGGAAAATCAATGAGGGGAGCATTGATCTCCTTGCAAATGCAGTTACCTCAGAAACTCTCTGCCAGGGATTTGGGTATTCAAGTCGTTGGGCAGCACAGCCTGCTTTCAAACCCTGCTCTTACAGGGCAGCAGCTTTCCCAATTCACCTTGCTCTACTTACACACGCATAACCATGTCTTCTAGACGGAGAAAGGACTTGGCACACCCACAGCTCAGCCTCTGTGTTTGCTCAAGGCTAAGTGAAATAGCCTGCATGTCAATGACATTGTGCTGTGTCACTGGGTAGGGAAAGCGCCTGCAGAATAGTGGGAGTATTAGCCTCTTCAGGAAAATATTGCCTTCAGCTAGATGGATTTGATGTTCGTCTGGGCTCTTTGGCCAATTTGTTCTCAATTTTATTCTTTAATCAAGGAAACAAATGTGATCAAGAAATTACCTGAAAGCCGCACAATAGATAAACAGTTCCATGCAGATACACATGAAAGTGAAAAATATTACACAGCCAAATATAGTATGCATAAAAATATGTATTGCAATATTTCATGCTTGTTAGTGGAAATATTTTTACAACATGTCTCCCAAGTGCAGAAAATAAATCAAGCCTTTAAAAAGAGACTGCAGATGATTCATTTAGTGCTGTCATAATATGGTGTTTTCTTTAATGAAAATTTATATCATTTTTCCTGGACTCAGTGGAATAAATTTATACTGAAAGGTGGGAGAGAGTGATAAGTTCAGAATGAAACACAACCAACCCTTGACAATAAACGGGAGTAAGTGAGGAATGGACTAGACACTCGTTTTTCTAGAAGATTTCATATTCAAGCCATCATTAATGAAGCAGAAATAGAACTGGTGGCATTTGGCAGAGATGCAGCACTTTCAGATGAACGTCATGGACACCAAAGCCATGCTGAGTCACATACAGATAACTGGTCTGGAGCTTAAGCAAGCTCATCCATTAATGGCTTTCCTCAGGAGGAGGGAACAGGAGCTAACAGCTCTAGTGCCATTTTAAATGCAGGAGATGCTTGGGGACATGTCTAAGTGGTTCAGTGCTTGATCCTCAAGAATTAGCATGTGAGGAAAGATCCTCAGAACCCATATAAAAAGCCTAGGGTGGTATCAGGCTTCTTCAACTCCAACAGTAGTTGGAGTTGGGGCAGCAGAGGTAGGAGAACCCGGCAGTTCTTTGGCTGGTCATCCTAGGCAAACCTATGAACTTCTAGATCATTGAGAGACCAGGTCTCAAGAGATAAAGGTGGAGGGGCCGGAGAGATGGCCCAGCAGTTAAGAGATGTTCTACTTCTCAAGAGGACCTGGGTTCAATTCCCAGCCCTCACATAAGGTGACTAACAACCATTTATAACTCTGGCTCCAGGGGAGTTTGACACCACAGACTTTGCAGACATTCACATGTGCACACACACACTAATAATAATAATAATAATAATAATAATAATAATAATAATAATAATAATAATAAAATAAAAAAGATGAAGAGCTGTTAAAGAAAGATACAAACATAAGACAACAACTTTAGATCTCCATATTCATCTTCATGCAAACAAAAACACCATACACATCTTGTACACAGATATACACACAGCCATATGTATTATACACATAGACACACAATAAATGTATTGCTGTGCATATGATCGTTTGTGTGATTAATGATCCTAGAATATGAAACAACAGCCAATGGGATGGGAACACTAGCTAGAACTAAAGAGAAGCTGGACCTGATGGCATAGGCCTGTAAATTTGGGAGACTGAAGCAAATTACAAGTTCAAGGCCTGCCCAGGCTACAGTGTCAGCTCAACACCGGTCAGGGTGACTTAAGAAGAGCCCATCTCAAAGTTAAAACTGAAAATAGGGCTGATGTATAGCTCAGTATTCAAGTGCTTATTTAGTATGCTCAAAACCCACAGCTTAATTCCCAGCATCATATAAGTAAATAAATAAATAGATTAGAAAAGTTCTTTCCAGTAAAGTCAAGCTAACATAGTAATATATATAGCTTAAGAAACAACCTTTCCAATGGTTAGTGAACAGAAAAATGTTCTGGTGTGAGGGTGGAGGAGGCAGGGAAACATGAAGGTCTGCAGGTCTAGAAGAAGTCACATGAACCTTCAGAACAGCAGTCTCATCTCAGTGTTTGAGGACCGTCAACGCTGTGGATCATAGACTGTGCTACAGTGTCGAACACAGCGCTGGCCGGCAAGACGGTCAGTAGGTAAAGGTGTCTGCTGCCAAGCCTGATGATCTGAGTTCGATCCCTAGGAGGACCCTCATGGTGAAGGAAAGGGCTGACTCCAGTAGACAGTCCTATGACCTTTACCTGGATGTCGCAGTGGGCTCGGAGAGCTTTTTAATGGGTTTTAAGTGAAAATTTACGTCATATTATGTTTGACTTTACAAAACTCTAACTTGAAACAAGAAACAAGATCTGAAATTTCTCAGTACTGGATCAGTCAAGTTCCATTTGGAAGAAAAGAGGTGCAGTAATTTGAACATGGAATGTTTCCCATGAAGAATCACTAATTTCAGAAGGAGCAGGGCTTGCAAGGTGTGGCAAAAAGAAAACTAAAATTATTCTAAAGAAGTGTGTGTGTTCCACACTGCTAACCTCCGTATTTCAGGGCAGGGAAACTAGGGCCAAAGCCTCATGAGTTTAAGGTTGACCTTGGCTATATTATGAACTCTGTTAAAAAAAAAAAAATCAAAGCACCCTCCCCCCACATCTCTCTTTAAGAAGTAGAAAAAACACATATAAAAGGCTGGGTATGTGGTTCATTGGTGAAGCCCTGTCCACCATGCTTTAGGCCCTTGATGTGATCCCAGAATCATATTAAAAAAGAAAAAAGAAATAGAAGATGTTATGCCCAACCGTCACTACCACTAAGACTAACTGAGAAACCAAAGAAGACTGCTGGATGAGGCCTGGCCATAAATCTCTAAGTGGCAAAAAAGTTGCTGGTAGAACTTGCTGGGAAGCGACACTTTCTCGGGGAAAGAGGCCTCTCTGGGGATAGTTGCATGCGAAATCTCCAGAAGTGAGTTCTGGGAAGAGGCAGGAGCCTTGCCTGGAGAACCTGTCATCATGGGGCCGGAGAAGCCACTTTTTCTGCAATTGATAAATAACATGCGCAGAAGCAGTAAGGAAGGACTTCTGAACTGGGACCTGGAGCTCTTCTCCTGCTACGTACACTCAGGGCCTTCTCCTTAGAAAGCTAGCCACCACATTGTTGGCAGACAGAAAAATATTTAAAAGGGCTCAGATCCATTTTCAATGATAAGGCAAAAAAGCCTGAATTTGCAGTTGAAAGGCCACTTCATTAGCAGACCCAAGGATAGATTTAGAAGCCATTACAATCCTTGCATTGAGACTTTGAACATTTGAGTTATGCTTTGTGTTCATACACATGCATACAAAGCTCTTGTGTATGTGTGTTGGAGAACATTTTAATTTCTGTAAGGTCTTCATGAGAAACTACTTAGAACAATTTCAGCAGCCCATATGTGAGAAACACACAAGTGATTTAGAAGTCTAGATCAGCCCAAGATGGTAGTACATACCTGTTATTCTGCCTGCTTGAGAGGCTGAATCATGATACAGTCAAGGGCAACCTGGCCTACATAGTGAGCCCCTGGCTCAAGTGAGAACAGAAACAATTACCTTGAAACATATCTCAGCATACACGACTGCGTCCTGGGATACGCGGAGGGAAAATATTTGGCGGTACAGCACCCAGTTTATAACCACCGGCTAATTGTCATTGGTTGCCAGAATGCCTCAGTTCAAATTCCAGGCCAGCCAGATGCATCTTTCAGCTGTGAAATCCTGTGCAGCTCAGCTCCCATCTTGAACTTCACGTCTGTCTTCTACTTCATGAAACCACTGTGCAAATTAAACCAGCTAACATGTCAAACACTTAGGACACTTTCATGGAATATGCTAAGAACAGGAGATGTTAAGTGGTCTTACAATTGTGGTCTGTACCCTGTATTATTAAACACGTAATTACTGTTCTCAACTGACCCAGTAATTTTGGTGTAAAGAAAACAGGACATACAAAAAGACAATTATCAAAGAAAACCAATTTTCCCCCATCCAGTCCTTTACTTGTACTGTTTTTTTTTGCCTCGAGGTCTACGTTGCTGGTTTCTGGAATCTTCTGCCTGGAAGATTGGAGGTACCCTCTCACAGGTCTTTCGCTGCACTGTGTAATGTTAATGCTAATTTTTGTTTCGCACCCTGTGAATGCCTGTTTTCTTCTCTTGTCCTAAGCCCATTCTAAAGCTCCTATTTATCCTCTGATTTGTTCTCTGTCTCCTCCACCATAACATAAAACTGTATTTCTCACTTGAGTTCCTAGTATCTGAAAGCCTGGCACACAGAAGACAGCTAATCATAAATATTTGAAAGGCTCAGACACAAAACACTGCAGCACCCTATGTGGAGGATTGTGTAAGATTCACAAAAATGTGTCACTATATATACATGGCAATACTGTAAATAGAAAACTTCAAAATGGAGAGGAGAATATGTTCACACATTTCTGAATAATTATATTTTTATTATTCATGGACACATTTTTTTTAATCAGTGGAAAACTATTTTTCCCCTCTCTGAACAATGATCCCTGTATTACCATTGTAACACGTTACCATTAGAACAATAAGTGGATATCTAAAAATATTAGCATCTATATCCATGAATGAGAGTTGGAACTCTTTATGCAATCCTTGTGACTTGCTGAAAATGGTCAGAAACTGAGCAGTTAATGACCTCTCTTCTCCTTTCTTACCCGACTCACTCTGCTGCATCTGATCAGATCCAGGGTAATCACAGACTTCAAAAGAGGTTAGGGTCAGCTCTGCGGGGCACAGAGAAAGGCAAGGGAAAGCGCAGTGAGCACGAAGGCCATCAAATCTGAATACACATCTCTCTGACTGAATCCACAAAGCATGAGAATTGCAACAGTGATTAGTTTTGGCTTAGGATTGCTCTGTTAGGCCTGTACCATCAGGCAGACATTTAAATGGCCAGATCTTATTTTGCTTGTAGCAAAGAGCAACCAAGTAAAACTACACTGCATGCATTCACCTTCTCCCCGGGAGTGTTTAAGTGTAATTATTCAAAATTGTAGTTATCAGGATGATTTGGAGTAGGGATTGTTCAGCTTGTGTAACTTGTATCTGTTGAGCTTGTCTGTTGTAGCTTACTGTTCAATCATTATTCAATCACACTGATGGAAATGTAAATTTCAACCTGAATTCGAGACCATAACTTTCTAGTGTTTTTTAAAACAGAAGTTGAGATGATAGGCTTATGATGACACAATAAATAACCCATCCCCACCTTTAAGGCTCAATTTCAAAGGAAGTAATACAAATTATCTGCAACTAGTACTTCAATCTTGGCTCAACAAATATGACAGTCTTAGCAGGGAATGGAGCAGGATCTGAGTATGACGGGACCCTCAAAGGGTCAGACAATGATAACCTACTTTAACCTGTAGTAACAGCTGAAAAACACCGGAATTACACTCTTGTGTTTCCATACAAGGGAACTTTCAGAGTTTCCAGAAGTCATAATATCCCATTCTGCAAAGTCCATTTTTATATTATGGTAGAACATGGAAACATGGTATCAGCTCTCCTGCAAAACTTTTAAGAGTCAGATGTAGCATTTCTAACTCTACCCACAATGCAATGTGCAGGAGGCCACTAGTACTTACCTTGCATAACTGAATGTTTGCACCAATTGTAATTCCTCTGCTCTTTCAAGAATATAGGTGTTGGGTAGCTGGGCCTGGTGGTGCACGCCTGTAATCCCAGGCTAAGCTAGGTGGATCTCTGTGAGTTCCAGGCCAGGCTGGTCTACAAAGCAAGTCCAAGTCAGCCAATGCTACACAGAGAAACCCTGTCTCAAACAAACAAACAAACAAACAAACAATCCCCCCAAAACCAGCCAAAAAACCAATCAACCCTCCAAATAAAACAAACAAACAAAAAACAAAAGAATGTAAGTGTTGGAAGGCATTGTTCAAAACAAGTTCCAGCAATGTTTGTCATTTGTCAATTGTCTATTGTCAATGACAATAGAGTCTAGGGTGAGACTGGAAATTTTAGTTAATTGTCGGTCATTTCCTGTCAATGTCCAACGGTGTACTTAGAATAAGTAGGTGGCTGGGGGAATTGGCTGAGTTTAAAAATAACAAATTCTGAATTCTTGGGCCTTGGTTGTATTAGTTGCAAATCCTAAGAGAAAAATACTTTAACTTGACAGGGAAGTTTACCAGAGAAAAAATTACCCAACAGTCTCAAAATGTTCACGTTGACTTCTCCACACAGGCAGTGTAAAAACTCAACCAACCTTAGAGGCACCGGAGCGCGGGGCCATTCTTATGGCAGGAAGATAAAATTTATCAGCAGGAAAACATACATATGTACAACCCAATCCTACTTCCATCTGTGCTGGAGAGTGAACCCAGGGCCCTGTACATGCCAGCCACACTCTATCACTGACTAACTCCCATAGACGAAAACATTTTTATCATACAAACTGATATTTATCAGTAGTAGGAGCACCGCTCCCCTGACCCTGAGCAAGCGTGTATGTAGGCACGGTTCTTTGATTACCTACAGTGATTTTGAGCAACTTACAAACTATGGAGTCAGTACACAGTCATTAAGAGCAGTGAATTGGTCTCTTTTATTTCTTCCTTTTAGTACACACCAGAGTGTGTTTTAACCTTTCATTATTGCTCACTTAATTAGGAAAAATGACCCTGAATTTCTTTTACATACTGTAGTATTCATCAGCAAATGTAAGAGGTCCTCGGCATACAAGGATTGGGTTTTTGCTTTCCGAGAATCTTGCCTGAACTGAGCCCTATGAAATCCAATTATTTTATCCACTGAGAAGTTTAAATTAGTGCTTTTATGCATAGGGCAGCATGAGGCTTTCAGATCCTCAGAAGAAACTGAATGTGTTATTTTAATAACTGACCTTAGAGATGCAGTCAGAATATTACTGCTATCATTTCCATCAGCTGCTGCTGTTCTCAGTCTTTACAATAACGCCAGTGAGGGAGAGAAGAGCCTTCCTAGACTTGAGGCAATGTCCAGTTTCTAACTTTCTCTTGAGCTTCTTGTGTGGTCACGTTATAATTGCTATCCAAAGACCCACAGATGTCTGCTACAGTTTGACCCTCCCTGGCATTATAAAAACAAAGCTCCATTTCTTAGAGCGTGGTCCCTTGAAACCAACCAATTTGATCTGTGCTTCCTGTTGAGCTACGCATTACATCACACTCTATTTCTGGCTTCTTACATTAATCAAAGACCTATCCTATTTCTTAAACAGTTTCCCGGAGCTCAGGCATTTGGAATGCAGAGGGCCAGCAAGCAGCTGACAAACATTATGAAGGTGGGCTGCATGTGAGTAACCGTGGGATGGAGTTGTCTTCTTTGGGAAATAAAACCTGGAGAACATGGTTCAGCCACAGGGCTGTGTCCCAGCCCAGCAGTCTTTCTGGAGCTGCTGATGACTGTGACCTTTGCAAGAAATGCACGGAGCCTCGATTTTTGCAGTTAACCTTTGTAAGTTGGAACCCCTCTGTGAGACTTACCCACAGCCCAGGGAGGCTCAAATCCAGACACATACACATTTCATGAAAGAATGACTTCAAGCAGCCACATGTACGTGGGTTCTCAGAGGATGAAGACATTGAACCTACTTTCAATTATTCTCCCAACTCTGTTTTTTCAAGCATTTATAGCCATCTTCTTCTGCACCAGGAAAAGTGAAAGTCCTCGGTGTCCTAACACCCCTGCATTTAAATGCATGAGCTACTGTCCAGTATCCCTTTTATAGAAACAGGTCGTAACACTGAAAATTGAATAAGGTCAGTATTTGCTAAGAGTCATGAAACCTACATTTTCTTACTCTTATGTAACAATCAAGTATATGTTTTAGGAGAGGGGGTAGATATGACATTAATAGCCTCAATTTCTGCCAGCAGTTAAAAAAAAGGCATTTTGGGGCTGGAGAGGTGGCTCAGTGGTTAAGAGAATTGTCTGCTCTAGCAGAGGTCTTGAGTTCAATTCCCATCTCCCACACGGTGGCTCACAGCCATCTATACCAGGGTCTGATGACCTCTTCTGACATGCAGGTGTACATGCAATCATATATGTAAAGTATACATTATAATGCGCACATACACATAAAATAAATAACTAAATCTTAAAAAATAAAAAAAAAGGGAAAGCCATTTTGATATGGCGGTGTCTCAGATGTGTCCTTTATAAGGTCCACAAATGCAGAGATCTTAGAACACGGTGAAACGACTCTGACAGTATTCATTTTAATGTTCTTGGCACACATTCACTGATTTCTTTCTTTAGAAGTATTTATCAATTTGTTTACGCATATGTATGCGTGCCTGAGTGTACGTACGTATACTACAGGAGCCTGGGGAGGTCAAAAGAGGAGTCAGATCTCCTGGAGGTGAAGTTATAAGCAGTTGTGAACTGCCAGGTGGGTGCTGGGAACCAAACCCGGGTCCTTTACAAGGGCAGCAAATGCTCTTAACCCCTGAGCCATCTCCTTAGCCCCTTAATGGCATTCTTTGTGTACCTCATCTCGTGGGCTTGCTTACCTATCTTATGCTATCGCTAAGGTAGGTTCAAGGTTTACTATGGATAGAAAACTAAATTTCAAGGTTAAAGAGAGTGTCACCGGTGATCGTCTCTAGTCCTGGCATGTTAATCACTCTCCTTTAGTGATTTCAGTGAGGACTATGACAACAGCGATACTGGGAAAGTGGCAACTTCCAAAGGCACGAGGTCTGTGTTTACCTCCCCTCATCCTGCAGCTGCTTGCTTACTATATTCATTCAGAAACCTTGTCAACATGCAGAGCAGCCGGGATGAACAGCCCCTACCTTAGAAATGAGCCAGCCACTCAGAAAGATTTTTACCTGCCAACTGATCCCTTTGGGAAGAGGAGGAGGAGGAGGAGGAAGGGGACACTTCTAGCTACTCCCATTTGAGGTAGGAGCCTGGAAAGGGAAGACACACTACAATATATTAAACAAAGAACAGTTGACTGTCAAGGTCGTTCATGGACTCATCTGCTCACCTGCCACAGACGAGGCAGAGAAACTGCATGGGCGTGGTTAGTGAAATTCTCCAACCCAGTTCAGCACTTGCACTGGGAACACTGGAGCAAGTGTTGAGCATACAAATTTCAGGTCTGGCTACAAATAACTCTGAGCAAAGACTGGGTGTGAAGAACTGTAGGAGAAATGTACAAGGCAAATGAGAACTCAGGAGTTGGAGGGGTTATTTCTGGCTGAGGCAACAGGGAAGGCTTTGTGTCCAGTGATGGGGCCATGATGGATGAGCGGGACTCAGCCAAAGTTCCAGTTCTCAGAAGTGGAGGCTAATATATCACTGCCCCTTTGATTCCAGCTTTAGGATCGAAAGGTTTTGGAGAGGCATTTAGGATTCCAGTCACGTTTATAAAATGAGGTCAAATGTACAAAGCTTTGCCATTGTGTACAGCTGCCTCCCGCTAGTATGTCCTGAGCCATTCCATCTCCAGGTTTCTATTATGGCTCATTTTTAAAAATACTATTCTACACAAGAGATATACAATACCACTTTCCATTTGAGGAAACACATTCAGAGAGACAGTCTCTTGGTCTCACTAGTAAATGAGAAACTAATATAGCTCCTTTCAACAAACAAAGTGGTAAAAGAATGCTCAGCTCCCCTAGAATGTGCTTAGAGAACTCCATTGATTAGCAGGGTAGGCAAATGTGGAGACTGCCCCACAAAAAGAACCTATTTTGAGAGTATGAGCTAATCAATCAGTGTTTTTATCCCCCTTCCCTCGACTGCCACACTTAAAGCTTTCAAATATAACAAAATAATCTGGGGGGGATGGAGGCGTGGTTTAAGGGGCTCCTTCTTTTGTTTCAGCTAACTATGGTTTCTCCCCTTCTGCACTCAAGTAAAGGAACAGCTGTCAAAAAGACAGAATGTAGCATAGCTTGAACACACAGAAAAAGAGGGAAAGGTGCGTGTTGGTAGCAAGGCCTGTTCTTGCTGGAATGAGAGGGGAAACAAGCGGATCATCCCTTCTTTGTTTCCTGGCCAGCCCTGGCCTAGCTCTTCAGAGATGCCTAGGACCTGAGTGTATTAACTGTTCAGATTTTTGCTTATCAGAAAAGATTACCTGACCCATTGTTTTCACTGTACCGCCTTAAATGTGGACCTGTAAGAAATCAGTATGAGTAACTGTTTTTGAGCCTTCAAAGCAAAGCTAATGCTTGGTCCTCAGTGGGGAAAGTGACTTTAATTAATTCGAGAAGACCTTTCCATTGAGAAGCAAAACACTGCCCTAGGCTCTTTGGAAAGGTTAGACCATACCTCCCCTCTGCTGGTAAGGGGGAGGTGTAAGTGTTGCCTATATTTTTGCCAGTGAGAATGTTTTTTAGTAAAAACAGAACAAAGCAAACAAGCAAGCAAGGAAAAAAAGAACAACAATAACAAAACCAACTTGTTGATAGTCAATTAACTTCTCTATTCTAACGAGATCTAAGCCAGAATATAAAATCTTCCATCACAATAAAATATGACTAAAGACCTCATCAATACTCATTTAGCAAATGCTTTGGAGTAGACCATCATTTTCTAATACTTAGGAATTTCATTATTTCTTATTTCAGTGACCATGTTACAAAAAAAATTAAGTGAAATGGGATTAGGTTTGCCATTTGTCATTTCCTGGGAGTAGAATTCTGCTCTGACGTGTAGGCACTCATACCCAGGGCTTAATGCTCTCAGTAATTATAAGGATCATGTAGGGTATGTTGATTGGTGGGAGAAAAAAAATTCTTTATTAACTGCTCAGAAATAGTTAATTCTTCATTAGTCAGAGCCCTACACTAGAGGCTGCTGCCGTGAACCATGGATTAGAGTTTATGATAGTAATAACCTTTCTGAAAAAACATTCGTTACTATACTTAATGACCAGATTTTAGTGCATTAACCTTCCTGGGGAGGTCAACTAACAAAATGGATGTTAACTGCTTGTAACAACCAATTCCTTTGAAATTAATATTTAGATGCCTTTGGTGTCAAAAAACCTTCCTTCCGTATCAGGGCATTAAAAACACTTCTGAATTATTAATAGCAGGCAGAATGCAATGCCTGAAAGATTTCCATTCCAGTGCTCGTTTGCCTCAGCCTCTTCCTATTTAGAGTTCTTTGCTGCAGGAACAAGGAAGGCATTCAGGGAAATGAGGTCTCAAAAATGCATGTGGGTCAACAATGCAGGGGCAGTTTGGAAAAGGTCACGCTTTAAGTTCAACAGAAATAAACATAATAGGGGTGTGAAAGGCAGCAGAGAGCACCCTGGGAGCCTGGCCGAGACAAACTCCCCGCCAGGCCCCAGGCTTCCCAGCGACAACCCTATCACCACCTGTCAGGAGCTCCTTAACGACATTTTCGCATCCCTTCTGCAACTGACCTCCTGACTGGGCTCGCCGCCCCTCCCCCTCCTTCAATTGGAAACAAACCGCATTTGTGTCAAAACAACTTCTGAACTATTTCCTTCCCAAGCAACCCCAGAATATAAAACATGTTCTGAATAGCTGGCTCGTTCCCTGGAGGAATTTTATGATTTCGTTACAGCCGCACAGCATGTACGGCTGCTTGGCCGAGGTAGCCTTGAGTCCCTGCCAAACAATGAAGCAACACTATTATTAGCCTTCCCATTCAACAGTGACAAAACAGCCCGTGTTTCTATTTTCAGATGGCTTTCTTCTGCTGCAATAGATATGCAGAAACTTGAACCTCAGGCCAGGACTGGACCAGCAGGGCTAGCTAGGCAAACTATCTATTGCCAAAACACAGTGGCCTAGAGGGGAAAACGTTTTAATGGAAGTATTTTTAGGCAGAGGTGAAACGCAGATTAGCTGCCAGAGTCTTGCCTGCCAAAGCCTTGGCTGGTCTAAACTAACTCTATGGAGGTTGGGCTATCACCCCTGACATGTCAACCCTCAAGAAATCGGAAATGCTTGATAATTTTGCTAGACCACAATGCAGTCACATGCGTTACCTGAGCATCAAACCAGCCCCAACTTGGATGGAAAGTAGGACATGTAGAAATCATGTAATGAGGGGCTAGAGAGATGGCTCAGCAGGTAAGGGCACTTGGTGTTCTTCCGGAGGAGTTCAGAACCAAGCAACCATGTTCAGAACTCTGTGAGTTCAGCTTTGGGGACTCTAACTCATCCTCGGGCCTCTGTGAGGACCTGCATGCTCACCCTGTCCCCCCTCACACTTAATAAAGTATCACCGAAAGACTCCTTACATTAAAAGGCTTTAGCCTTCTGATACACTCAGTGACAAGCCACAAGTGATGATTCCAGAAGGGCCAAGTGATAAATGGGCGTTCTAGGCTGGCTTTTTCTAACGGGTACTTTTGAAGTACTAGAAATTCCAGGTAGACAGAGGTCATTGCAATGTTGGGCCTGTGTTCATTTGTAAACAAGATTTTCCATTTGTCCATTCATCTAGGGCAAATTCTGTATAAGAACCATTTTAATCTAACTCGGTTTTTCATCACTAAGGCAATAATAGTTACCACCATGGCATTATGTATCTGTTACTATTATTATTGTAGTTGTATTTTCTCGTGCATGTATTGTTGGAGGAAATGAAGATTCACAAAGTGAGAAATAAAGACTCCTTTCACAGTGTGGTAGAATTGACATATTTAACTTCAGAATTTCATTTAAAGATCTCTCCTTTTGTAAGTATGATGTTTACAAGACAAAGTATTATTGTTTTAAACTTGTCTTTGGAGAACTTTCTGTATGTTTCTCTGAATCAGTCCACAGAACACATAGATTTACAGTATTACTTATGAGCCCTTATGAAGACTCATAATATTTTTAAGCAGTAGTCTTCTCTCGGGACAGCTTTTTTTTTTTTTTTTTTTAAAAAAAAAACTATCCTGAAATAAAAATGCCTTATATACTGCATAGCCAAATCATGTAAAAGTAATTAATTGTGAAAGAGATTTATAAAGAAAATTAATTGTCGAGTTGTTTTACCGAAAGGTTGCTGCAATTTGCGCCTCCCCTTGCAGGTATATGTGACTCCTCACTTCTTCACGTCCTCAGTGACAGGCACAGATGTTTGTTTTAATCACTGAATATCTAAAAGTAAATGTTATATTGGTCCCTCATTTTTTATTAATAATTATGTATTGTTTTCCATGTTTACTGAACACTTAGAATTACTTGTGAATCAATGAAGCTAGCCATTTGTTTTTTAGAATATAGTGTTTAATTTCTGCAATTATATTAAAACAAAAAACAAACAAACAAAACGCAGGTCTGCTAGTATATTCCTGTAATCCCAGCTCTCCTGCTGCTGGCTGAGGCAAGAAGATGATGTTGAATTTGAGACTGGCTTAGGCTACAGTGTGAAACCCTATATCAAAAAAGTGAAAATAAGGCCAGCGTGGTAGTGCCTATTACCTTTAATCCCAGCACCTGGGGCAGCAGAGGCAGGTGGATCTCTGTGAGTTTGAGGTCAGCATGTTCTACAGAGAGAGTTCCAGGACAGCGAAGGCTATACAAAGAAACCCTGTGACAAAAGAAAGAAAGAAAGAAAGAAAGAAAGAAAGAAAGAAAGAAAGAAAGA
>NW_026596040.1:16478711-16502667 GCF_907164565.1 Psammomys obesus
AGAAAGAAAGAAAGAAAGAAAGAAAGAAAGAAAGAAAGAAAGAAAGACCAACTAAAACAAAACAAAACAGACCAAAAAAAAAAAAACCCTGAAAATTAAAAAGAAATATTGGACAAATAGGAAGCATTCATAAATTGAAAGAAAAAAAAAAGTGGAACACTGCTTTTGATTTTCAGATGTCTTTTTCTAGAAAAACAGCTCAGACCAAGTGCTGAGAGAAAGATCTCTTCCCAAATATGAAACTAAAACATGGACTGTTGACATCCGCACTCTCCTCATCCTTATTCTTTACTGAAGTTTCAGGGGTAGGCTGGCTGGGAGCAGTGTTAAGAAATAAATAAAATGCAGTTCTTGCCTTGTCTGCTTTATCTCCAAAGTGATAACAATTCTCAACGCTATTTAAGTGTCCTGTGAACCATTAATTTCATTATGTTTAGCGGGATTATGCTGCTTCCTCTGCTTCTTGGGAATATGGTCCCCCCTCGGCCTCTGGCCTGGCTGCAGAAGTGACAGCAGGTGCTCCTGTACCTGCTTGGTGTTAGCGGTGGGTGGGTAGAGTTGAAATCAGGACTCCGAGCATGGGGCTGTGGACTTAATGAACTTTCATGCACCACTCCCTGAAAAGCCTTTTATGGTCTCTGTTGGCTCCATATGGCATTCTGATGAGCTTACACTTCTCTTTAAGTGCTTCTATATCAGAAAACAAGAGCAAAGCTGAAACAAAGTGAGTCATCTGGTTTTGTCTTTGCTTTCCCGGCATGAGATAATGTGGAGGTGTTAATTGCAAGACTTCACCGAGTCTTGGCTAATAACAGTGTGCAAACAAATGCATGTCAGGCTCAGCCACAGAAAAGCTTCTACTAATAAGGTAAAACTAGCAATTAGCGCTGACAATGAAGTAATGCTTTCCGTTGAATATTCATTAATAGAGTTCTTGTTTGGGGACGAGGGAGGCTTCGGATGGTCCAGATGGAAACCCAGAATAGGAACTCTGGTCATTCCCTTTCAGTGAATGCAGCCCTCTCTGGTGAGCAGGCACGTTGAATTCATCCCCTTTTGTACTAATGCACTGACCCCCTGCTTCAAAGGCAGAGGCTTGATGGCCACTAAGACTCTTCAACCACTGCCATAACATAATGGGGAGCAAATTGAATTCCCAGAAAAAGAAAAATTATAGAGGCTATGGCGCATCACCAATGATGTGCTCCAAACATGCTAGTTTTGAAAAAAAAAAAAAAAAAAAAAAAAAAACTTGTTCACTGCAGTCCTAGGGTTTCTGGAATAAGGAATGAGATAAGCTCACTAGCCTGAGTCCCAACACCCCCTCTTCCCTCTGTCTCCCTCTTCTCTCTTTTCTAGAAGGCAGCTTGACAAGTGTGAGAAAGCAGGCTTCGTCTTTGTCCCTGGTTCCTGTCATACAGCACCAAAAATCTCTTGGTTTCCTTGGTGTTAGAAGTACCCACCGATGTGTGTAAGAGGCATCTTTGATAGCTCCTGAGTAGATGCTAATGAGATGACCGAGTGTAGATCCCAAGACAGTGTCAGGATGGGGCCAGTCAGCAGGGTGAGCAAGTGATTACAGCACTTCGAGCTGCCGCTTACCAGCCCCACTCTCTGAGCCCTGGCAAGGGGAGAGCAGGAGAGGTTTTTATATGACATTAAAACCTCCTCTTGAAAAGCAAGATTTAATCAGTTTCTAAACACATGGGGATGTGGAAAAGGTGGCTTTCGCAAAGAGGGCATGAAAACTGTACCCTGAACCAACTCACTCTTCCATCTTTTCATGTGGCTTCATCTATATCCAATATAATAGACTTTATTACAACCTAGTAAACTGTGTTTCCCTCAGGTATGTGTTGTCCTATCAGAAGTATGGAAGGGAGCCCCAGATACACACACACACACACACACACACGGGGTGGGGCAGGAGGTGAAGAGCACTGGTAGACTTGATTCTCACTAGCAGTGCAGATGGAGGAGCTGCCTGTCTTGCAGGACTTGGTCCTTGACCTGTAGTACCTGACACGATAGGTAGCAGTGAGAATCAGTGGGTATAGGCTACATATTTGGTGTCCCCAGAAGAATTCCTTGTTATTGGGGACACTCTACATATATCTGATCACAAAAGTATTCAAGGTTTGTTTTTTTTTTCCTTTTGCATTTTTTCTTAGAGCACGGTGTTATGTTGGTGTGCAGTACACAGCTCTCAGACTGTAGAGAAGACTCCCCCAATGGCAGCACAATGTCCTTGTGGCTCTGTTACACACAGCGTCGTTATCTTTGAAACATGATAGCAAATTGCAGTATCTGGATGATGTCTGCCATTTTAGAATTTAGTAGAAAATATGGTCATATGAAGGACTATACTGCCAAAAACATTTTATTTAGGTAGTGTTTAATAGATTTACATGTATGTAAAGGGACTTTCTTCCTTCCTTTCTTTCATTCATTCATTTTTTTTAAGATGGAAGGATACAAAATCATTAAGCAGGCTAAGTCCTTAATGTTAGAATTTTATAATGGATCATGACCTTTGTCAAATAAAACCATCTGCTGGTTTTTATTCTCTCTCTCTCTCTCTCTCTTTGTGTGTGTGTGTGTATGTATGTATGTATGTATATGGGATGTTCATGTGTATCAGATACACACACAGAGGCCAGAGGAGGACATGGGGTGTGCTGCTGTATGGAGCTAGGCTAGCAGCCAGTTAGCCCACTAAGTCTCCTGTCTTTGCTCTCCACAAGTGCTGGTATGGCAGGTGAATGGGCCCACACACAGCTTTTTACATAGGTGGTGATTCAAACTCAGGATCCTATTTGTGCAGAATGAACTCTTCCCCACTGAGCCATCTCCCAGGACACCCCTCCCGCCCGCTGCCACTGTCCCAGCTTTGGCTTTAACCGTTTTGACTTCCAAAAACATGGTTTGGTGGAAGCGGTTTGGGGTTCAGATTAAAAAAAAAACAAACCACAACCTCAGACTTCTTTGCCGTTAATATGGTCATATAACACACTTCTGGCCAATGACACATGAGAGGAAGTTACTTAAAGCAACTAAAAATAGGAGAGGTGCGGTTAGCAGTTCATTTCGCTCTCATGTCTTGTCTGTTCTTATAATCACTGGCATCATCTAGCCATTTTATAATGGAGCATGAAAAGTAAAGAGAACAATAGAGCCATCATGTCAATCTCCAATGCCCCACCCACCACCTATACTATGGCACCACGGATTTTCTATCTCTCTTTTGCTCAGTCAAGTGTAATTTTTTTGTTGTTTTGTTCTGTTTTTTTCCTCTTCTTTCTTTCTTTCTTTCTTTCTTTCTTTCTTTCTTTCTTTCTTTCTTTCTTTCTTTCTCTTCCTTCCTTCCTTCCTTCCTTCCTTCCTTCCTTCCTTCCTTCCTTTCTTCTTTGCTCGCTGCTAGACATGGTCTCACTGTCAGTCCTGGCAGTCCTGGAACTCACTATGTAGAACTCATAGAGATCTGCCTGCTTCTGCATCTCAAGTGCTGGGATTAAAGGCATGTGCCACCATGCCTGGTCCCCAGTCTTAATGAAAATAGAATGTGGTGTCAGAATTGATATGGGTCAGTGGGGGACAGGAGCTTCCAATAAAGATATCAAAAGTGAATTTGCTCAGTGGAAGAGGTGAGAGGGTGAAGGCAGAACAAATCGTTGCATTCTGGGAAAGTGGCCGACTGACTACTTTCAGATATGGAGTGCTGGCATTTGATAGAACTTCTTGCTATTTCTAAGCAGAAAGCTGTAAAAAAGAGGATGGGTCTATTCAAGAAATACACAGCTGACAAACAGATGTGGAAGAAAGCATTATACTGCTATAAAAGAGACGTTTGCCTCTATTGAAGTTAGGTAAGTCTTATACTGAAATTAGGTAAGAATTCCAAAATCTGGAGTCTTTTGAGCATTTTATAAGCAGAGACACGTTTGAATCCGAAACAATACTCAATATGCAGAGTTAGCAGGCAGATAGCTTGTTCTCTCTCTTTTCTTTGAGACAGGGTTTCTTGGTAACCCTGGCTGTCCTGAAACTTGTTCTGTAGACCAGGCTGGCCTCAAACCTGCTTCTGCCTCCTTAGTATGGGGATTAAAAGTATGTGCCACTGCTGTTCAGAGAGCTTGTTTTCCCTTAAGTAACAGTCCAGACTCAGAAGTAGGCTAGAAAAGCCCAGCTCAGGGCTTCATGTTGAATTTGAATCTTACTGCTTCTCAGTTGCCAAATCATTCTCTGTGCTGATCTGATCCAAGATGATTTTTAGCCCTTGGACACTATAGTTGACAGGAGTGGGAAGAGAAAGGGAGTGGCACCCTTTTACCAGCTTTCTATTCTAGAATCTCAATATATTTCTACATACATCTCATTTGGGACAACATATTGTTAATGATGTCACAGCTTCTAGCACTGTGGGAGGCGGGAAGAAATTGACACTACATCTTATGGTGTTTAAAACTGACTACTCCTCTACCAGAGAGGATAGAAATCATTCTAAGTTTAGGATTATTGGGCGTGTGGAAATTACATCATCTGGCATGCCACTTCCACCTGTCAATTCTAGACCTTCACTTGGCCCTCTCCCTTCTCCTGAAGCATATCCTCTGAGGTCCTCAGGGAACTGCTTTTAAAAGGAGCTCATTCCCATCAAACAGGGACAATCCATCTGTAGAAAAAAAGCCTGGAGTTGGTTCAAACCCAGAGCTCAGATCAGTTTTATTTCAAGCTTCTGACTTCCTCTAAAATTGTCACCCTCCTCTGTGAAGAAAACACTCTCCACTCTGGTGATCTCCCTAAACAAATGCCCGTGTGGTATTTTTCTCAGTCACCTATTGTGGGTTTGTTTCAGAGACTTCATTAATTGATCCTTTGGAGGGAAATTTCCTTGGCTGTTAAGGAATCATAGCTTGCTTTTCTTTTCTGCTCCAAAAATACAACCTTGTAAGACCCATTCTTGGATTCTTTTTTTTTTTTTACTTCATTTATTAAAATAAATAAACAGAGCAACTTTAATAAGACAACCAAATGTGAATGCATGTTTACATTATTAAAGTAAAGGGCGTGATGGTGTTGGTGACCTGAAATCTCGGTCACCTGTGAAAGCAATGTTGGGAAGGACAGAACCTTTTAGAGGTAAAACCCAGCAGAAGGTGAATTGCTATATGAGAACAGGAGATAGAAACTTGCAAGCCATTTTAGGGTAGGGGACAGTGAAAGCAAACAGGTTGTCCTCGATTAAAAGCAGGGAGTAGCCTTGGTTGTGTCAACATGTGTCCTTAACTAAGGTCAGAGATGTCAGAAGTGTTTAAGCCAAAATGTCTTTGGTTCTGCCCTAGCTGGTATCCAGGGAAGCTGGCATGAGTGTGTGTGTGTATGTCTGTGTGTGTCTGTGCTATCTTATTATCTCTTTTATTATCTTATTATCTCTCTTATTTCTTATTATCTCTCTTCCCTTACCTGGAATCTATATGGATTGAGGACTAGGCTGAAACGTGACTAACTAGTTCACCCCTCTCTGTCCCTCCATGAGAAAGCCTTATTAAATCCAAGATGGAGACCCTCAATGCTATCCAGTCAGAGCTTCTGACTCACAGGAGCTCTGCCTTCTGTCTCTTAAGCTAGCATCTACAAACCTACAATAACACTCCTTTCTTAACTAACCACCCCTTCCCCCCCCACCCCCCGCCAACACACACTGTCTGGATTGCATTCTTTGAATTCATGAGACAAAAGCCCAGAGACCACAGACTCAGTGGAAGTTTTTGTGTGACCGAGAAGGTATGACACCCTAACTCCTAAGCTATAGTCCACCTGAACATAGAGAGAAGGCGTCCAAGGAATTCAATGAAACCCACTTTTCCTATATCAGAATCATTTGGGTACTGCCTTTGGATTAGATTAGGCCAGTTGTCTTAGGACCTCAGCTCTTCTGTGGCAATGGGTTGCTGTCAGGAAGGCTAGCCCCTTCTGGGTGTCTAGGATCCTGTTTTGCCATGCAATCTCTTGACTCTCCTCTGCATGTTCTGCCACATGGCTATGATCAAGCCATGTGGCAGTGAGTCACTTAACAGCTCCCTGCAGGACTTAGCACTATGCTCTTGGATTGCAACAACTGTGAGATAATAATAATTATTATTATTATTATAAAAAATATTCAACTTTATGAGTTTTGTTTTAGAAAAGTAGACTGAAGCTATGAAAATGATTTCCAGGAGAACCATTGGACTGACTGATCTAAGAAACAGCTCTCTGATAGAGTTTGTTGTTTATTTTTTATTTTTATTTAATTATTCATTTATTTAATATGCATAGGTGTTTTGTCTGCATGTATATTAAGGGTGGTTTCGAACTGCCGTGTGGGTGCTGGGAATTAAACCCGGATCCTCTGGAAGAGCAGCTGGTGCTCCTAATCTCTGAGCATCTCTCTAGTGTCTTTATTCTGTCTAGAAAGGGGTGTTTTGCTAACTCAGTAATCAATGAGTGAACATGACATTTGTCAAATAATTATAATTCATTGCTGATTGTTAAAAGGGAATAATTTTGTGACCTGGTAGATTTTAATTACATTTCTTTGTTGCAGAAGTGATCTGCGTAGTGGAAACCCTCTTCCTAAATCTACATTTTTGAGAACAAGGTAGGCAGTAACTATTTTTTCTTTAAAAAACCATGTACTGTACAAAATATACTCATTCAATCACTATAGAATATTTATCAATAATATTAATATATCACATTAACATGCTATAATAAAATATTAATTACTTTTTTGGTTATGTTACCAAAACACCTGACAAGCGACTTTCAGGTAGGGAGGTTTGTTTTGGTGCATGGCTCAAAGACGCTGTCTCTTCTAACAGGTGGGCTTTTGTGGAAGGAACATGTAGACTCTGGTCACAGCAGAGGTTCAGTGGGAAGGCAGTGATGAAAGCTGGTGAACGGCTCAGGTTTCCTGTGGGTTTAGTTCAGGTCCGCCCCCACCCCAGCCTAGTACTGCCTGCATTTAGGGGGAGTCTCTCCATCTCAACTTACCCGGTCTGGAAACTCTCCCACAGACATGCCAAGAAATTTGTTTTCATTGCTGTTCTAAATGTTGTCAGGTGAGCAAGCTATCTGAACCACCATACTAGAGAAATGGTTAAATGCAGCATGATAATTGACTTTCTTTCTTTTTTTTTTTTTTTAAAAATTCTTTTAAAGAGATGCTGCAAAATATCAGAAACATTAAGTTTAAAATGACTGTAACAATACATGTGATTCGAGTTCATTTGTGAAATGGAAAGGAAATGAGGGCATAGCCCTATAATTCCATGGACTTTAAAGTTCCTGGAAGACTTCATAACAAACTATTGTCAATGTTTACCGGGATATAGATAGTGGGATTAGTGGCCCTGGTGTGAAGAAAGACTGAACTTCTACTTTATAGACTCCGCTTCCATTGACCTTGAGCTTTATAACAACAGCTGTTCAAATTGGACTTCTACTTTATAACCTCTCTTTCCATTGGATGTGCTTCCCCAACCATAGACTTATTTTAAATTTGTACAAGTTTTAAATATAAAAAAGACTAAAATCTAAACAAACAAACAAAAACAACAACAACAACAAAAAAAAAAAAACAAGCAAAGCAAGCAAAACAGGGCCTGGAGAGATGACTCGGTGGCTGAGAGCATTGTCTGGTCTTGCAGGGGACATAGGTACAATTTGCGGCACCCACATGGGGGCTCACCCACAGCTTCTGACATGCTCCTGATCTCCACATTAGGCACGTACATAGTACAGGCAGGCAATGACTTCCACATTAGACACTCACACATGAAACAATAATGATAAAGATCAAACGAAGTTTCCAGCAGCAGTTTAGTTACAATGTATGTTGTCTTTAGGAAGACAGGAAGCAGGTGGCGTGAGGAATTATTGAAGGACTCTGAACTGGGTCTTGCTTCCTGGTTTCTTTATTAATCAAGAGCCCACCGTAGAAAAATATTGTCTATTTTTGATTATTTACTTAAATAACGTGTAACCTGGTACTTGTTTTTAAAATTCATTCTCTTGCCCTGGAAGGAAACTCATTGCAAAAGAATACCATAAGTCCTCTTAGTAATCTAATTCCTCAGAAATTATTTTTCTGTTTTATAAACTTAATTTGCAGGAAGGATTTCAAAGTTTAATATTAAAGTTTGTGCTTCTCAGCAATGTGAGAAACAGGTTGAAGGAAAATGAGAGGTGCTTTTTCTCGCTAGCCAAGTTCAATACCATTTCAGATAATGGTGCGGTCTCTGCCAGATCCTGTCAGAGGAGAAATCAGCAGCGGCTCTACACCTTCCCGGCGAGGCAAACAGTGGATTAAGGCATTGGATGCTTTCTCTGGTAAACTAGAAAAAAAAAAATTAAATTTCCATTTCACGAAGGGAAAAGTGTTAAATCAAACAGATTTGGGTGTGAAATGAGTATGTGGTAAATACAATTTCCGAAGATGTTAAGAAAGTCCATTCCTGTCGTGAGATTTCATGACAAAGGCCTGCAACTAGTTGTCTCTGTAAGATGCTGTAGGAGAGAGGGCACAACTTCTGAGGCCTCTGTATGGTTCCCTAAGAATGATTATTTCACAGGAAGTTAAATACACACATTCTGATGAGCAAACCCAGCAAACCTTCCACCTCCCTGTCCCAGGCCCATGGCAGGAGAGCCAGAAGACAGGAAAGCTGTGGCTGAGTGTTTCAGCTTCTACCTGGGGAGACAGGTCTTTTGTTTTGGAGATCATTCCTGACAACAAGCTTTATGTTGACATAACAGCGCATTATTCACTTTAGTCCTTCAGGGATTGAGTGCTAGCTGCATTATATAGACTTCTCCATGCTAATGTGATCAAATGATTTTTAAAATCTCATTTGCAAACACAGAAAGAGTGAGCTTTGCTGGCTAATAATAGCACTTGTCACTGATGAAGAACCCACTACATATCCCCTACTATACAGCCATTCTCTCTGAGTGTGGATGCTGAACACATGGAATTACTAATTCCAGCTCACAGCAGAAGAAACTGAGGTTGTAGACAGCTATGAATTGAGCTGGGAATCAAGCCTGTCTCAGCTAGACCGCCAAGACCTTTGCATATCCAAGCCACGTAAGGCTTTGTGATCCCCATGAAGGAAATGGAGATGGGGTACGGGGCACAGGCAAAACTTCTAATTCTCCTGCCCACCCCCAGCAACACTTAAAAAAGAAAACAGGCCAAGTGTGTTCTATATGGAAGAGGCGCTGCATCCCTTTGAGGAAGTTCCTCACCAGTTAAGCTCCCATCTATCCTGCCCAGAGCTGGGATCAGCAGAGCAGCCAGGTAGAATGCAGAGTTTAAAAGGGACAGCATCAACCAAAGACCTTCTTATGCAAAGACACCCCCAAATCTGGGGCAAAGGCCTGCTGTTCATTTTAACTCACAGGAGGTAAATACTGCTGTCTGTCATGGTAATGCATGGCTACACTATTTGGGAAAACCACAGTTCTAATTAGATGAGCAAATAAATGTTCATTTCAATTTATTAATATAGCTGTAGGCCGTGTTACAATTTATCTCTGAGTTCTGAGACCAATCCATCTCGAGCTGGGAATCATTGCAGGAAAGTCACGGGTTTTAATAATGGATAAAGGCGGTGAATTATTCAAGCAGAAGGGAGCAAGCCTTGATGCCTTCACTCACTTCTTTAATTAACTGTGAGATGCTGGGCTGTCTCTGGTTTCCAAGTCTATCTGCATCAGAAGTGTGGAATTTTCCTGGGCCATAGATATGTCACATTCAGGCCCTTGCTGATGTGAAAAGAGGTAGTGGAGGTATCACACTGTCATTCTGTCCCTTTATATCCTGAATTCTGTGTCTACTTAAACCTTCCTTTTATGCAGGTTCTTGAGCAATGAACACCTTTCTTGATAAAATCAACACTTTTTATACCACTTCACCTCTGAGTAAGTCTTCAGTGTGTGAACTGCAAACATTCAGAATATTGCAGTCCTCATATACATTTGGGAATTACTCAGTAACCCAGAAATCCAGTTCCGGTTACTTCAGCTCACTGAGTTTGGTTTAAAACAGCTTTTCTTTTAGCTGCCTGAAATAAAAAGACATTCTAAAAGGGAATTTTCAGTCTTCATTTGATAGGGCTTCAAACAAACTAAGCCCACACAGTGTGGCTACCTCCTCCCCGTGGGGCAAGCATGATATTCATGGACTTTTCCACAGGCCCCAGGGGTTCCACTCAGACCTGCCCACGAGGCCAGAGGCCAGCGTGGCTGCTGGCAGGATTTTCTCCTTCCGTGGGCCTTCAGAATGGGGAAATATAAGTTGATAGACTGCCTCAGTGCAAATCAGTAGTTTTGCTGTAAACACGTTAATAACATGCTTAGATAATTGATTCTCCTTCTCTGGATGATCTATTTTGCTATTACCTGCTACCATGAAAGTTTTTTTTTTTTTTTTTTTTTTTTTTTTAAGTGCACATGAACAGTTATACAGCAATTTAGGCTGTGACAAGAGAATTTTTCTTTCAATTTTTGTCACACTAGAGAGAGGGGAAGAATCTACGGGCAGTATGAGCTTACCACTTCTAGGTAGAAATTGAATCACTTCTTCTATAAATCAAAAGTCATGTTAAAAGCTCCGTGAAGCAAACAATGATGTATATGAATTAGCAGCGAGGCTGGAGTCAATACAAATCAAAGCGGCTTTACAAAGGTATTGATGTGTTCAGCTCTTCCTAAGGTTGAATACATTTAAGCCTTTATCCCCTGGGCATTGTTGACCCAAATGAATCCATTCACTTTGAAGCCAGACCTTAGTTGTGGGCTAGAAATAAAACTGTATACACTGACCCAAATAGAGCTCTTCCTCAAACTGAGCTACTCTGTTTTTTTTTTTTTTGTTTTTTTGTTTTTGTTTTTTTTTGTTTTTTTTTTTTTTGTTGTTGTTGTTGTTCTTATGTAGTGATTTCCCAAAGTTTGAAATCTCTCAGGCTATCAACAGAAATGTAATCTCTAAAAATTTGCCTCAATTGCTCTTTGGATATGGCAAGTCAGTCTTTTCCTGTATTATGTCTTAGTTTAAACAGCCCTCAAGAGACTGATTTTGGGGTTAGGGAGTGTTTTGTTTTGTTTTGTTTTTAATTTGAGAGCTTTACAAAGGAGCCCAGGTTGCCTCAAGCTTCGTAAGTGTTGCTGGGATTGTGGGCAGAGTGACTAGCTCTGTACATGTCAGTGTCATGAATCCACTCTGGGCATCTATTACTTCAGTACAAGCCATGAGCACGGCTTGTGTGTTTGAACAATGATGGAGTGTTTTAGTAACAGTACAGGCATTCTGTAAGAAGTTACTAGGTTACTTAGAACACACAAAACATCAGATTGTAATGAAGTGACTACAAAAAAAAATGCATTTTTCTGCAAAATACAAGGCATTTGATAAAATAAGCCAGATAAGCCATTTGATAAAAATTTGGCCATTTTGTTAGTCAGAGAGGTTCATTTATCACCCTTGTCTTCAAGGACACCGCAGGCATCTAACTATAATTTCCAAAGGACCAATTGCAAATGACCTGACCATAGGCCCTTAGCATAGGGACTAGTGCTTATTAGAAAGAGCACTGAGAATGTGGAAGTTATTCATCGCTTAAAGCCCATGAAAAGAGAGAATTGTAAATTAAAATGTCTACACAGGTTCAACACCTCTCTTTCAGCCCTCCCCTCCCTTTGTCATGGAACAGCATTCAAGTGTGGGAATGTTTCTCTCAAACATGTGTAAATCACACATTGAGCCATGCTGTATCCAGGAGAACCAACCCAAGAGGGCCAGACAGAGGAGGCAAAGGGCATTCAACAGTGCTCTAGCAGTTTGTTAATGAAACATTTACTCAAGCAGTTTATATGGTTGTAATAAAGGGGGGGGGGCTTTTTCATGGCACCCTTTCATTTCCTAGCACAATTTTTAAGAGGATTAATAGGGGTGGGGGGAGGTGAGCTTATCCGTTGAGTCTCAGGATTGGTAATGCAAGAGTTCTTAATAGATTGCCTCTGGATTTAGGATTACTGTGGTGCAAATTCTTGCAGGCTTTCAATAGAATAGAAAGCAGTGTTTGCCCTCCTTCCAGGAGAAGGGCTATTGACTTGGAGATGAAATGACCCAAGGACTCAGAATTTGTTTCTGCCATTCCCTCCCATCTCTGACATTTCAAACACTTGTGTATTTTGGACTCATGTGCACAAATTCTACCGCTGCTGTGATGGAGAAGAACTACCCATGCAAGTTTAAATCACAACCAACAGATGACCACACTGTTTAAGATCTGGTCTGCATAAAAGGAAACTCCCCAGAAGACCAGTGCTCTTTTTTTTTTAGCTGTGCATTCTCTGTATGTCATTTTCTGAAGGGTTTCCTAGCAGTTCAGATAAACTATGTATGCTGTGCGACACCAAAGTGAATAAGTCGCCCTTTTCTTTTCCAGGGAAGTTAGAGACAGCCTTTGTTACCTATCTTCTGAAAGAGTACAGTACAGATGGATCATGCTGATTCGGTCCCGTGACTTCACACTATTTTTAGCACAAGGAAGATGTTAGTTGTAACAGTGTACAATGGGCTAATCAGCCATAATAGAGCTCACACTGTTTCCCCCTTCACATGGCGCTCATTATGTGCCTTGAATGTAAACAGCTCTCTGCTCTGACAAAGATGGCAGTTTGCCATGGTGGGATTCAGCCTCCCCTAAAGCTCGGCAAACACTGAATAGAAACAAGCCTGGAGACTCTGAAAAAAGAAAACATTGTTTAAATTTATGTCGGTTTGCAGCGTTAGACAAAATTATTTTTTGCTGTTCCTACCCTTTCCTTCCAGTCTCCCTCCTCAAATTAGAGAGCATTCACACATGCCAGTTATCTGTGTATGAGAAATTATTTCTATTATTTTCCACCCACATCTAAAGAATCAACAAATCACATTTATGTAAAGTCTTGAATGGTGACATCCCTCTGAGTTTTACGGCCATTGTGAAATATGCGGAACTTAATGTAATCACATGATGCTTCATCGAAGAGAACTGAAGTAACTTGAGAGGAAGACTGAGACACTCCTATTGAAAATTACAACTAGCACCAGAGACAAGCTTATTGTTTTATATCATCTGTATGTACCATTAGCAGATTCAATAGTTTGCTCTTAAAACAGATTTAGTCCCATTTACTATAAAGCAAATTATGGATGGTGAGGCTTCCCGTATTGTTATCGCCTCATAATTTTCCAGCTACAGAGGCTTATTTAAATGTTTTTAATTTAAATGTGTATCACAGAGATCCATCCACATAGTAAAAAATAATCTACTAGTGAAAGACTGTCTCTATGAAAAACTGTCTTCTTCAGAGACCCCATCCAAGTCACCAGCCATTCCTGGATGCGGGTTGTACCTTTTCATCCTTTACATGTCTTGTTCCTCTCTGGAGATTGCTTTCTGAATTCTAAATAATGAGCTTACGATTACATTTCTTTTTGGATTTATTCAACAAATATTTACTGAATGCCTCCTGTTATTCCACACTCTTCGCAGACAGTAAACAATAACCAACACAGACAAGAAGTTCCTCTCCGTGGTGCTCCCAGTCTGCTGTGGTGGTAAGGAGGGGAGACAGTAAACAGCATTTATGAGTAACATTAACAACATAGTAAACAACATTTATGTGATACAGAAAGGTAGACGGGAGTGTGGAAGAAAAGAAAAGTGGCAATGGAGCCTGTTGCGGGGGGCATTAGCAGTTTAACATGAGGTGGCAGTTGGGGATGACACAGTGTTTGCCTGACACACAATGAAGCCCTGAGTTCGGTCCCAGAATGGCACAGAATGGGAATGTTGGCACACATGGGTAATGCCAGTACTCAGGAGGATCAGAAGAGCCACGGATGGAGGCAGAAGCATGCTGGGCTAGGTTAAGGAACGAAAGGAGACCAGCATGGAGGAAGTAGAACTAGACAGGGAACACAATATGAGGCTTAACACAACAAGAGATAGAAACCGATCAAGATGTTTCAGGGACAGGCCTCAAAAAATGAGAAGTTATGATGTTCATCCTTGACTGAAAGCCAGAAACATCCTTGGTTCCATCCTAGGCAGAGGCCAGAAATGCCAGTGGTGCTTGGGGCTCTAGCTCCTGTGCCAGCTTTTAGTTGGTTCTCTTCTTTTACATCACTGCATGAGTACCACTGCCTGAAAAACATATGTAAAGATATGACCAAGACTGACAGGTCCCTGAACACTTTTGGGTGGGCCCACTAGACTGGAAAACCTACTCCCAAACACTCAAACAAGAAACACTATGTTAGCTCATGAATGGAGACTCTGGAGACCATCAGTAACAAGCATCTTTGGGACCCACTCATGTTATCCACGAGCTCTGTCTGAATCCTTCCTCTTAAGGTTACCTGTGAGCCTATAGAAAACATCTTTTGAAATATTCATTTTTCACATTTGTAAGACAAGGGATTAAGGCACTGGTCTGGGTGCTCTTGGTAGCAGTTGGTTCTCCAGAATATCAATCCTCCCCCCACCTACTGAGGTGTGCTCACCCATGGCAAGAAAACCTTGGTTACTCACAAGGACACCACTGACCCCTTCCTCCACATATCAAATTGAAACCTGTAAAGTACTGAGATTAACTTGTCTATCATCGAAGGCTCTTCTTGAACTGTACTCAAAAGTGAAAACAACAGGAAAGATTTGAGCAGATAATACACTTGATCATCCTAAAAATTTGTTGTATGGAAGGAAGGATATATAGGATCATAAATGGAAGCAGATTGTTTTTAATGTTCCAATGGCGATGCTGGTCGGAAAAGAAGACATTCAAAAGAGGCTAGCGGTCACAGGAGTATGGGACCTAGTGAGACTCCAGGATGCAGGGAAGCTAGTGCAATTTTCTGATACACTGTAGTAGTTTATAGAATATTCGAGGGCTGGAGAGATGACTCAGCCATTAAAGACTAGGTTCACAACCAAAAATATATAGAATATTTGAGAATGATTTTGTTTGTTGATGGGGTACTATTAATGCGATGAGATAGGCTATGAAGGCAGTGAGATTTACATCAAAGATTTGCCTACAATCATGTTAAATTCAATATTCCTTTTAGACGCTGAAGTGATAAATTGAGTTACAATTTAGAGACAGGATTAGTATAAATTCCAGTTTTGCATTTTGATCATTAGGCTGTGCATAGTGACACACACCTTTAATCCCAGCACTTGGGAGCCAGAAGCAGGTGGATCTCTATAACGTCAAACCCAGCCTGGTTTACAGAGTGAGCTCCAGGGCAGCCCAGGTTATCTACAGTGAATTTGTCTCAAAACAAATGAACAACAACATTTTGACAATTAGACTTAGTACATGGGATTTGAAGTCATGATTAAACAAAGTCCATCAGGCTAAAAAGAGACGTCCAAAGTCTCAGTCACGAAATGCTCCCACGTTAAGAGATGGAGAACAGTTCCAAGAGTACTGAAAAAAGAATGGAAGAATAAATGGAATGAAAGCAGGCAAAACATACATACCAGTCTTCCTTGATTTCCAGAAATATAGCCTTGTTAGAGAAGAATTATGGCTGAAAATGGAGATACTACGGCAAAGCCTAAGTGCTGACAATGAAGTATCAGTCATGTAAAAAGATCTAAAATAGAATTGGTATGGTGGCAATAGTCACTTTTTAAAGTACCCGAGAACAATATCAACAGAAATTCCGTACATCAACAAAGAGCCTTAACAAAAAGTATGACAAATGCAGAAGAATACACATAGTTTCAGATTCTGAGAAGAAGAGCGTTTTAAATGATTTAAGGCGGTTCTGTAATGTAGACTCAAGCAGGGATGTGAGTTGTAAGAGGAGTTAACTCAAACTTATTTTAGCAAGCAGACAAACTAAATAAGTAAATCTGCATATGGTGTTAGCTCTTTGGGGAATACATTTTGTTCTCTGTTGCCTCAGTGTTGGTTAGGTTGTTTTTTTTTTTTTTTTTTTTTTTTTGTCAGCTTGACACAAGCTAGAGTCATTTGGGAGAGAGAACTTCAATGGAGAAAATGCTTCCATGCAGATTGCCAGTAGGTAAGCCTATGGGCCATCTTCTTGAATGATGTGGAAGGACCCAGCTCACCATGTGAATTACTAACCCTGGGAAGACAGTCCCTTCTTGTACAAGAAAGCCAACTGAGGGGCTGGAGAGGCAGCTGAGTGGGTTAAGAGGCCTTACTCTTCTTCCCCAGGACCTGGGTTTGAATTCCAGCACCCACATCATCAGGAGGTTTACATTTGCCTGTACCCCCAGCTCCAGAGGGATCTGATATTTCTGACCTGTGTGGCACTTGTATTCATGTGCACACATACACATAATTAAAGCAATGAAAATAATGAAAAAGAAAAGAAAGCAGGCAGGATAAGCTACAAGGGACAAGCCAGTAAGCAGCATTCCTCCACACTCTCAGTTCTTGCCTTGACTTCCTGCCCTGAATGTCTTCAGTGATGGGATATGACCTAAGACTTGTAAGAAGAAATAAACCCTTTCACCCACAAGTTGCTTTCAGTTATGGTGTTGTATCACCGTTATAGAAATGCCTACTAAGATAGCCCTGTAATCAATTACCCCACAGTGCAGTGGCTCAAATTACAGACAAGAATCATAAGCTCAGTTCACTTGAATCAGGAATCCGGGAATCAGCTTAGCAGAATGCCTTTTGCTTCAGACCTCTTCTGCATTCTGTTCACTAGGACTCCTGTCATCATAAAGCCTTAACTGGAACATCTGATCCCAAGCCCAGTTCTGTGGTTGCTAACAGACTTCAGTTTCTAACAGGCTGCTGACTTGAGAGATCTAGCCGCCTGACCTCAGCCTCTTTCTGTAATACATGATTCTAACTGTCATGCTGCCAACAGGAAAGTATCTGTGGATATTTTTAGCATCAGAGTGGGAAGAATGTTCCAGCCTAAAAATAAGGGAACCTTGTGTCATGTCGTAGGTCCCTTTTTTTCCCCAGGAAGTCTTGGGTGAAACGCTAGTAGAATGTGGAAATCTTATAGAATGAACATACATCTGAGAGAGGAAAAGTGATAGAATCTGGGACAGATCAGAACGGTGAGAATTGAAAAAAGTCTTAACCCTAGGTCATCAAGAAGGCTCAGTGGGTAAAGACGACAGATTTGGTTCCTAGGACTGCTGTGGTAGACGTTCACATGCGCACCTGGAACTGCAGTTACAGACAATCGTGAGCAGCCGTGTGGGGGCTGACAACTGAACCAGGGTCTCCGGAAGAGCAGCCAGTGCTCTTAACTGTGGAGCTCGCCATCCCATGCCCTAATGAATTACATAACGATTAGTTAATAATTAACCACAACCTCAGTTTGTAAGATGAAGAAGAGCCTCAAAAAGTAAACGTCTCAGGGCTGGGGAGATGGCTTAACTTGTAAGATGTTTGACATACAGACACGGTAACCTGAGCTCAATCCTCTGTAGCCATGTAGGAGAGCCAGACGCGGCATCACGTGCCTGCATCCCAAGCATTATAATAAAATGCTATGAGCCACCTTCTACTTCGTTAGTAGATATATTCAAGGGGACTCAGCTTTCTGATCTAGTACACAGTCACTGTGCTGGTAGGTGGTCAAATATTTTTGCCTTCAGTTGTAACCAGCACTATGCCAGAAACTGTTTTTCACTGAGATATTACTATACAACAACTATTGTTGTTGTTGACAACAATATGTAGCCTTGGTTGGCCTAGAACTCATATGTAGTCCAGGCTGGTATGGAACGAAGAGATCGTCCTTTCTCTGCGTCCCAAGTGCTGGTATTAAAAGCATGCTAGGCTGAGATAGTATTTTTTATACAACAGACAACACAGGCTTTTCTGGAGCCTTAGAGGTCTTCATTATGATTCTGTTGCTGAGGCTTGCTATAACCTGTGAGCCCTCAGTTTTTCATCATTGACAAGGCTAATTCATTCCAATAGATTTTAGGCCTAAGTGACAGGATTCACAAACCAAATTCTGAAGTTGGTATACATTTTCCCGCATTTCATCCTTCTCACAGCGGGAAATTGTTTGCAGTGTCTGGAATATGAGAAATAAGGGGATAACAGTATTTCCAGGTGCTATGTGAATTGGTGGGCTCTGTGATGTTATCTATTTAGTGGGTCAATTTGATGTTCTTTAGAAAGCCGAAGCAATCTGCGCCTCTTCAGGCTACATTATAAAAGAGGGCAAAAGACAGCAAAATTCTTGACAATAGTGTAAACGCATATGATTTTCCTCTCTGTGTGAGCATAAACTATTTCTTATCTTCTGTCTTCATTGAGACAGAAAATAATAAGTGTTAGGTTTCAAACCTGGAACAACTGGCTGAGATGTCTACTTAACATATCAAAGCAAACACTAGCTGCCAGGTTCCCCCTGTGTTCCTCAGTCCCTACCTGTTACAGGGCCCACCTGGATAGCATATTGCATCCCCTACCCTAAACTTCTCCAGTTCAGGGATTTGGGGCTGCCCGTTCCCTATATAATCAAACCATTTTGGTTACCCACAGGTTCTGTACCTTTGGGCCTCCTGGTTCCCCAGATCCTCCCTCTTCTTTGCCCTCCCCCTCTCCTCTCACAGCTCAGCTCAGTCTGGTCTCTGGACTCTTCCAGATGTCCCTGCCTCTGGCTAAGCTCTCCCACATAGCTATAATAAATGTTCTCCTCTACCACACCTAGGAGCAATCATTTTCATTTCCTCTTTGTTTCTTTTCTTTTCTTTCTTTCTTTCTTTCTTTCTTTCTTTCTTTCTTTCTTTCTTTCTTTCTTTCTTTCAATGAGTTCTCTGCATCTACAGATAGAGAATACATATGTGGAATGATATTACTTTCCTTTAGCAATGACAGTGCCAATGGATCAGCATTTGCGGTTGGTCAACAGCTGCCTGGAGATTAATTCTAGCCTAAGTTTTCCTCAAGAAGTAATTTAAAGTCTGTAAGAACTTGATTAGTGACAAGGAGGAATCTACAAGAATTCATGATCCTTAGAATCTTAAACAATGACAGTGAGGGGGTAAGGCAAATAGGAAACAGGAAATAGACAGGCAGCCCAGGGAAAGGACCCCAAACACACCATTTACAGAAATGTTCCCGGTCCTGTAATGACTGGAGGCCAAAAATGTGGAAAAAAAAAAAAAAAGCCAGAAAACAAATTTTATTTTGCCTCTGATTCCTGGTTCCTAAACGAATTGAGGGTAACTTCTTCAGAGAGGGCAATTCTACAGTTTGGCTAGACAATTGTCAGGCTGAGACAGCACTCCTCAGGGAAACAGGTTTAAGTTAAGTCATGCTAATGAGAATGGGAAGAATAATTATCCCTTTCTTGAGAGGATATGCTTTTCCTTCCCAGAGTCTCTGCCCTTAGTGCAAGCCTTACAGATCTGCCAGAAGTTTCTTTTGGGTCTGCCCACCTCTCTGAGGTTTAACTTTCCCTTTTTCTCTTCCTCCTCTTCTTCTCTTCTTCTTCTTCTTCTTCAAATACTGTCATAGGTCAATTACATTTTCTCTGGTGCTCTGGGCTTCTTTATTCTTTCTCAGAATCTTCCCTCCCTACCATGCGGCTGCCCTCCATACGGGCTTTACTTAAACAGCATGCCTTTTTCCCTTTCTCTTTTTGGTATTTCCTCTCTGATCAGCTACCTAGATTTATAATGTGATATCCTAGGGATTTTCTTTTAAAAATCTAATAAAATAAACAGTACTATTTGACATTTTATCTCTCTGGATAAGTCTTTTGTTGCTGTTTTTCCCTCAGGGAGGATTTAAATCTCACACATGCTAGTCATCTGCTCTACATTGAGCTTTATGTGCAGCTTTAGGTGTTGTTTTTGGTTGTTAGCCTAATGGAGGTGATGGATAGTTAAGTACCACCCATTTGGCCTTCCACATCAATGGCTCCTGTCCTACTGGCAAACGGTAAACTGGTACCAAGTAGTCTTGGAAACCTAGAGTACATTATTGAGCTGTACTTTGCAGAGAGCTTCCTCATTTCTTGATTTATACATGACCTCGCTCTATTCCTAGAAGTCATTGATATTGTTCTGTGTTTTCACGTGCCACTTGGACTCTATCTAAGCGTTCTTTCAAGGTGCCTGACTAGTCAGTCCTCTTAGTGGGTTATTTATTGATTAAATGGCTGCAGGGGGAAAAAGTAGAGGAATCAGTGCTGTGAATATTTACTACTGTTACAGGAACTTTTCTTGTAGGACCTATGTACTTTTTGGTCATTGGTTTGGATTCATGATCTTGACTAGACTTGATGGTTGTTTATTTAAGATTTTTCCACTTGTCCTTATACATCAATAGCTCTTGTGCTATAGGCAAATGACTCACTGTTGGTTTTTTAAAATTGCCTGTGAATACACAATGGCTTGGATTCAGGAACAGAACAAGTGGTCATGACATATTTACTAAGACAATTGGTCTTGGGCCCCTTGACTTAAGAAAAGCTCATTAAGAGAAGTCTTGTATTAGATTCACACAGCTATGCTCTTTATTGCTTTGTTCAGTCATTGGCTAAGGATGAACCTTGTGTCCCCGGTTCCCCTCACCACAAAATGGAGACAAAACCTGGCAAAAGTAAGGGTAGAGGCTGTTATCTAAGTACATTCCTGGTCACTGGATAACATCTTGTCTATAAAGATAATCTGAGCTACCACTTCAGTGTCTGCCATATAGTCACAAATATGAATATTTAAAAATATTCCCTAAACATAAGTTCTTGAAAACAAAAACTTTTAATGTGAAATTATGAACAAAAGAATATGAAGGGCTAACTTTTTAACTTCATAAAGTATTGGTACCTTTATATCATTATACCAATCTCAAATAAAACTATACATTCTATACTTAACAAATAAAATACCTAAGCTGTTTAAAACGCCTAGAGTAAGCCCTGAAACTGAAAACAGCTAATGGTCATGAAACACACACACAAACACACACACACACACACACACACACACACACAAGAACATCAGCTTATAAGCAATCAGAGCAATGCACAGTGAAACAATAAATAAGTATTTGTGTCTACCACAGTTCCAGGTTTTTGAGTCAAACACTTAGTTTGGGTAAATGAAAGTTGTTAGGTGCTCCCATATACATCTAAGCAGAAATGTAAATTTATATTGCTGCAAATAAATTTAGCATAAAGTTTTAGGACTTACTCAAAACAAATCCTTTACAAAATAATTTTACATCAAGAGTCTATCGTGAGAAAATAATCAGAAGTGTGGAAGTTTTATGTGAATTTATGAGTTATATGTGAACATATTCATTTTAGCTTTATTTGTGTATAAGTCAAAACTAAAAAGCAACCACCACCACCCCCAGTTAGAAAAAGAGTTATATAAATTACATTATGTCTATATGACAATGTAGTATAAATCATTAAATGAAAAGTATGGTGAGCCTTTAGTGTTCAGAAATGATGCTGATGGAATAGTAAGTGAAAGTAAATCCATGATGTATATGTATTATTAGCTCACATATGAATAATTTCACAGAAATTTATGTGAAAATTATGACAAATTATAAGCACAGTTAGTGGCTATCTTTAGGTGACTTTACTGTCTTCTTTTTCTTGTGTCCTAAATGACTATTTCTAGAAACTCTGGTCTTCGTGCATTGTGTGCTTGTCTGTCTCCTGCCTCCTCAGTGACCACTTGTACCTGAGAATTCGCTGTGGGAGGAGTGGGGTTTCCTGAATGTGCATCTGCAGTGTGATTCTGTGCCAAGTTAGCTCAATCAGATGTCACAGATGGAGGGCCCAGTCTCCCACAAGGTTCCTCTCACTTCATACTCTGCTACAAGTTCTGAGGTTCCAAGCCATCTGCCCTTTGGGACAACTGGTACAAATTCAAGGATTCTCTCTATCTTCTTGAATTTTTCTAATTCCTTAGAATGGCCCATAGAATTCCAGGGAGTGTTTTATTTGGGGTTACAATTTTTCTATAAAGGACATACTGCAGGACTAATGAAGAAGAGGCACATAGGTTGGGATCTGAGAGGGTCCTTAACACAAGCCTACCATGTCTTCTGGGTAAGTTCCCCTCCCAATGCAGTGTGATTTGTCACCAACGTGAAAGTTTACTTGAGCTTCAGAGATCCAGAGGTTTTTGTTTGGATTTAATCCTATGGACTTGACTGATGAAACCTTGGCCATATGATTGAAATCGGTCTTTGGTTTCCTTTCCCTTCTTCAGGGGTTAGGAAGTCAAGATGGATAACACAGCATGGATAACCTCATCAGTATAAACTGAGTGTGGAAAGAGGGACCCATCATCAAAATCAGAACACATATCACCTGGGAAACCCAAGAGTTTAGAGGCATTTCCTCAGGAACCAAGGACAAAAGCTAGCCAACTTCTTGACAACGGTATCCACTTACCCACCGTCTACCCCCCATATGGAGATACCATGCCTGGAATTCGTTGGCCTGTAACTGGTACCCAGCAGCTATTTTTAACTTTAGTAAAGCTCACAGCATAGAAACATTTACTGAGATTTATTAATGTGTTAGAGCAGACCTTTACTGTCTATGAGTTCCAACATTCAGTAGCTCAGGTCACATTGCCAAGAATTACCAATACATTGACATTTTGGTCTTTAACAATTCCTTACTGAAAACAGTGAGACAACGCCAATAGCCACCCAAAAAAGGTTGTGTGTGTGTGTGTGTGTGTGTGTGTGTGTGTGTGTGTGTGTTTGGTTTTTTGAGCCCTGGTAGTCCTAAAGCTCACTCTGTAGACCAGGCTGGCCTCAAACTCAGAGGTCCTCCTGCCTTGTCCTCTTGCCTCTGCCTCCCAAGTGGCAGGATTAAAGGTATGTGCCGTGCCACCACTGTCCAGCTGAGTGTTTTTTTTTAAGACATCTTTCTTTTACCAGGTGATACCTGTCCACAGAGACATGCTACCTATGTTTGAATGAAGTAGGACATATAGAAAATATATTCGATTTGTTTCAAGAAAGGCACTGTTATCAATGGGTATTCAAGTCCAAAGGGCACTTAATAAGATGCCTGGACTCTTGCTACAAAGAGAGAGACGTGAGTAGTAGCAGAGACTGAGATAGCGTATTAGGAAACACGGTATTTCACCTCACCAGCATAGTAGAGCTGGCCCAAGTTGTGGGGGTTGTTGGTAAGCCAGCACCTAGGGCATGAGCGTGGGAGTGCTGACCCTGCCACTGGTCTGTCACTTGAGGTGGAATGGGTGATGTAGAGATGCCCATTTCCCCCAGCCCTTCACCACCGGCCTCAGGTTGGAGAGCTGGCTCCAGGGTCATGAGAGCAGGAAAGTTGCCCTTGCTGCCTACTGACTGCAGTACTCAAGAGAGTGAGCTTTGTACATCACCTGGACAGCACAAGAGAGCTCGCCCTGCTGGCATGAGCAAGGGTGAGCAGGCCCCAAGGACATGAGAGTGGGAGAGCTGGCTCTGTTCCTTGCTGGCTATGGCATTAGATGATAGCTGGGGCAGTGCTATTTCTTGGTGGCTCATTACTAGCCACCCCAAGCTCCTGCCACCATGACCTTCCCTCCATGGTGGAGTTTGCCCTCTCATTGTGAGCCTCTTCCTTTCTTAAGCTGATTTTGTCAGGTGTTTTGTCACTGCTAGAAGACAAGAATCTGACACAGTGAGAAATATGAGGGGAATGGGGAAAGGGGCATGAGGGTGGGACTGGGAGAAGGGGAGGGAGGGAGCTGGGATCAGGCTGGAAAGTGATTAAATAAAAGAATGAGACATCCTTTGAAGATGGAGTCTAGGGACTACACACACACACACACACACACACACACACACACACACACACACACACACACATATATATATATATATATATATATATATATATATATATATATAT
>NW_026596040.1:16502677-16511327 GCF_907164565.1 Psammomys obesus
ATATATATATATATATATATATATATATATATATATATATATATTTAATACTTAAATCCATCCAATACTGGTTATAAGTGGCTCCCCAATTCCTCTCCTCTTATTCCCTGATGACCATAGACCTACATTACGGTTCCATCAGTTCTGGCATGAACTACATTTATTCATTTCCATGTCTTTACTTTTAGGTCTGTTCTATGTCACTTTTCTCTGCCTTATACCAGTTTAAGTGTCATTTATTCCCTTACTGCATTGGTTCCACATGACAGCAGGGACTGTCTGAGGTGTACCCCTGTTCTTAGCATAGACAAGAGCACGCATATCACGCTTTCTGGGTGAGCATGTGACATCTATAAATATCTCTCTTAAAGGTCACCCCCATTTATCATTTGTTCTCTCTTATCTGCCTCAAGGCTTGGTTTCTAATTCATATAGTTCTGAAATCATCTTGACTTTTGACATGTAAAATATGAATGGGTCCAGTGATATGTGCTTCAATGATTTGCAAAGATTGTATTTAAGAAACTATTCTGTGCATAGAGCATAAAAGAATTCCTATGTGAGAACCTAAGTGGTAAAATTGTAAAGGCATCGGCATGATTTACTTTAGAAATGGAGCAAACTGAAGGAGACTTTCCAAGACCTGGAGTTTAAAGAGAAGACAAATGATGCTGCCTGAAATTGTGACTTGAAGAGTGAGGAAACCATGAATCATCCAGATGTATGAGCTAGTAATTGGAACAATGGAGAACAGATTATGTAAATAGATGTCACTTTGTTTTTGGTGAGACAGGTATTGACCAGTCATGGCTGCGCTTGGTGAATGTTGTAACATGAAAACAATTCACATTATCTGGAAGGGTAGACATGTTTGTTTCCAATTTGCTTAATTTTTAAAGACAATTTGTTTAGGGAAAAAAAGGAGACCTCAGATTAGGCAAAACATTATGTATGTGGCACCGCAGAAACACACCACATAAACAACGATGGGATGAGGTATTGGCAGCATTGTTCAGTGCGATGTGGATATGTCTCAGGCATTCTTCAGAGTTGTGCATGATCACTGTCCTGCATTTTCAGGTGAGCACTATCTTGGTAAGATGAAGCGATTTGCCTGTAGGTATGTCCTGACAGTGCCTGACGGGGACCACCAACAAGCCCCAGTCCTCGCCTTCCAGCTCCATCTATTCCCTATTCCGTGTTAGGCACAAGTCAGCCAGGGTCTATCTCATAACGTGGTGTAGGGCATGATGATGAAGTTGTATGACAATACTTAACTCTTGTCTTCTGTTCCCTCTAGGCTATGGGTGTTCTATGGACTGATAACTTGGACTATTCAATGTTATTCCTCGGTGCTTAGGAAAGGACCTAGAATGTAATGAGTCCTCAGCCAAGACTTCTTTATAAATCATACAATAACCCATTGCACCCTCAAAGACACTTTGCAAATATTATTCTGCTAGTTGTCACAATGATTTCCATTTTTTCTGATAGTTTTTATTATTCCAATAGTTTTTATTATTTTTTCATTTTATAAAGAGTTCGTTGAAGGATTTTTTTACTGAAGGCCAGGTGTGATGAAGCAGGATGCTATCCCAGCATTTGGGAGACTGTGGAAAGGGGATTTTGAGCTTCAGGCCATCCTGAGCTATATAATGTTTTCAAGGCTAGCCTAATCCACACAGTGAGACTCTGTCTCAAAATTTTTGTCAAAGCACTGAGAAATTAAGAATGGGCTATATTAATTCATTAGGTTCACCCCAGCACAGGACTCTATTAGACTGCCCCTCCTGAGTAATACGCATGGGCTTGGATAGGTTAGTTTCCCTGTGAGAAGAAGATGTTGAAAGGGAGACAGAAGAAGTCACCACTGAGAAACACACATAATTGTCAAACTGTAAAAACAAACAATAATCTATATAAAATTCTGCAACAGAGGGGTTGGGTATATATATACATATATATATATGTATATATGCATGTATATGCACACATACATACATATGTATACACATATATATGCATATATGTATGTATGTATGTATGTATGTATATATACATATATCATCATCAGAGAAGGTCTTTTCCTTAGGTCTCCCTATAGCTCCTTCCTTACATCTTGTGGGGTTTTTTTACATATATTATACAGCATCTAAGTATACTTAACTGAATTTAAAAATTAGCCAGCATTTTATTTTGTGAGAGGAGACAGAGAAAGAGAGAGAGCCCATAAGTGTATGGAAGTCAGAGGCCAGCTCTCAGGTGCCTGTTTTCTCCTTTTACCTTTATGAGGAAGGCTCCCTGCATCACTGAGAAATCCATACTACTTGGTCCTCAAACTTCCAGGCAAGTTTCCTATGTCTGTCCCCCAGGTCACAGAAGGACGCTGAGATTGCAGATGCATATCCCTGCATCTGGCTTTTTATGAGTGTTCCAGGAGTTGAACTCAGGTCATCACACTCGCATGGCAAGGAGCTTTTACCCTGAGTCTAGATCTAGAGCTGTGTTAACTCTTCTCCCAGAGCCTAATAGTTATTAGAAGAAATCAGGCACGTGGGATGCAACCCCTCTTCTCCCTCTCAAGTTTCCTGTTGTAAAAACATGTCTGCAGACCACTTCTGTTTGAAGCGTAATGCCCAAGCTCTGTATGATTTAGGAAGGTCTTAATGACTATATTCTATCCTGACTAATACTCCTTCAGCAAGGTACAGGATGCTACTTTACATATAGAGGTCACAGATCCAGGCATCTCTGCTATCTGGAAACTTACTAAGATGTGGGAAGGAGGGAGAAAAGGAGGACTCACAGATGGCCTAGGTTTCACAACCACCACTGAATCGTCCTTATGATAAAACTGTTTACTCACGGGTACTTCCTCAATCTCTGTCAAAGCAGCCTCACCTCTAATTTACTTTGACAGGCTAATCATCTTGGTTTTCTGAGTTCAAAGGCTATGACTGCAGCGCTGTGGATTAAATGTTTGTCTTCTCCATAATTCATGATGAAATTTAATTGCCATTCTAACTGTTAAGGGAACGGGCCTTTTTTTGAGGCACTTTCCTTTTAGGGACTACTCTCAAGGGTGGAACTGAGGTTAAATAGGGATGAGTTTAGTTTCTTCTTGCATTTTTGTGGCTGTTCTGTGTGGTGGCACAGCAAAAAGTCATGTGCAAATATGTATCTTCCCAGCCTGCAGAATGATGTGTCAGTTCTTTTCTGTCATAAGTCACAAGTCTTTAGACCCCGTTATAGCCTCAGCAGAAGCACCAAGACAGATGCCAAGGGGTGAAGAGCAGTAGTATCAAGGCATTGATGGGAACCATTCAAAGCCTAATGGCAGCAAAACACAGGGAGATATTAGTTGAGAAATCTTTTCTTCACCCACCCACCCCCAAACATATGTCCTGGGGAGGGGGGAGGCAGCTGTGTAGGGTTGACTTTGAGGCTGAAGAACTTTCTAAGCCTCAGGTTACTCACAGGCCCTGTGCACAGAAGGATCCCATCAGGATGTCTGCAACAAACACACGAATATTTTAACAATATCTAAAGTATGCTTGCGAATTGAGCACTGTCCTGATCCCACATTTACAAATGAGGGATTTAAAATTTAAATTTAAAAGATCACATTGAACATCACTGTTGTGGGAGGGAAAACTGTGGTACAATTTAAAATAAGCATTTGAAACACTCAGTGCATTAAAAGGAAGCCTCGGTTACATGCGCAAGGCAGAAACGATAATTTCAGATCCTGGTATTTTTTTTTGCAATCTAATTTTGAATAAATTGTTGTTTTCAGAATAAATTCTTTTTAAACCAAAATATTCAAATAATATCATTCTTTACTTGAATACTCTGTAAATACGTATCTTACTTAAAGGAGATTTTATGAGGCCAGAGAGATGGCTCAGACGTTAAGCCTTGCAGAGGACCTGGTTACAGTTCTCAACACCCACATGGTGGCTCACAATTGTCTGTAACTCTAATTACAGAGAAATCTGTTGCTGTCTTCTGACCTCTGAGGACACCAGAAAAGCATCTGGTGCACACATACATACATACATGTAGGCAAAACCTGCACATGCAAAAAATAAAGATAAATGGAACCTTTTGGTAAATAGTAGTATTTTTCATGCTAATTTTCTTTGAAAAACAAAACAAAACACTTCTCTTGTAAAATAAAATAAAATGAACCATCTCTGAAAAACTCAAGCCTCAGTCACTCTAAATGCATGGACCAAGTCACAACTCAGGCAGAAGGCTAGGCGTGTGAGGATGGAATGTGGCTGGAAAAAGAATGACCTGCCCCCTCCCTCTTTGGTGGAAAAGTCCATGAAAGAATACTGTGCCTGCAAGAACAAGTTCCTCTAAATGACATTTCATTTCTTCGAAGGGCAGTAGATTAATGCTTGCTTCTTGCAGTTCATGTATTACCAGCCCCAGTGTTTAGAAATGAAAAATTGTGTGTTCAATTCATCCTTTACTGCATAAATGTTATATGAAGAGTGGAAATTTGCATCTGAATATTCGTTCCTGTTAAAATACAGCCATCTTGACAACAGGTTAAGAAATACTCTAGTCCTGTTGCCCTTTCACATTTAGCCTCTATAAAACAGCTTGATGTAGTATATGTAGAGGGTGAGGAAAAAGGAAAGAGTGGAGTTATTCTAACTTGTGTAGCTCCTAAAGAACCTCATGACATAACTAACTGGACCCACCTGTAAATCTCCTTAACAACCAGATCATGAGGAACTAGAGACAGCTTCAAATTTGCAGCAACACAAGTCACCTCACAGGTCACTGAGGGATCAAATTAAACGGAAGGGCAAAGTGTAAAGGAATAGCCAGGGAAAGATGGAGATGACTGAGTGAAACACAGGACAGCAATTTCAGAAGTCTCATCTGGTCTCTTCTCTCTGAGATGAGAGAAGGCGATTTTCACCAAGCAAGTCAAAGGAGCAAACTCAAATATTCATTTCTAAAACTGAAAAATTTCTCCTTTTAAAAATATTTGTGAGAGGTAAGCCCTTAATATGCATAAGAGTCAGAGCAATAGTCTTCTTCAAGGAAGAGCACAGCATAAGATACCATGAACTTCAAGCACAGGGCCCAGAAGCCCCTGAGCTAGAAATGACCTTATCTCCTCATCTTTGAAGACTAACTTTCATAGTATCAGAAAGTGCCATGAAACCTTCCAAAGGCAGGAAGCAATGACAGCTGTACCTAGCTAGGATGCCTATGACCAGCATGGCACAATAACCCTAATGGTACAGTAGTGGCATGCATAGCTCTCCAGGTATTGGATTGAAGATCTGCTCAACAAGAAGGACATGGCGTATGATACTAAAAACTTGAAACTACTTTAGGCTAGCGAAGTCATGGATCTTTGAGGAGAACCTCCAACCACCACTTTATTAAACCAGCATTACCCATAACTACTGTTTTTTCTCATACCCAGAGATAAACGTTTTCTTCACCCCTCATCAAAGAGATTTCTCTTTGCAACAATTGGAAAACCCTTACAGAAAACAACAGCCAATCAAAACACAGAATTGTAGAGTCTAATCTCAATGGATTTGTCTATAAGACAACTACCAAACCCATGGCACTAGGGATATTGTAGAAGAGGAGACAGAAAAATTGTAAAGCCAGAGGATTGGGGAGTTTGCTGTGAGATTGTGTCTCCTAGTAAGATTAGAAAATACACCCATAAAGTCTCACCAACATGACTGCTTAAACATGAGGTGAACAAGGGCAACAGTAGATATGCCACAGTGGAGGGAGGAAAGCCCATGAGGCCTGTACCACACACAAATAACTACAGGCAACGAAGGAATGCCGAGTGTCAGAGCAATAGTCTTCTTCAGGGAAGAGCACAGCAACTGCTTATCCAATACCAAATGGCCAGCCTTGACGATGTTCATGCAGATGAAATTGTTCATACTGAGCTCAGTATATGTGGGAATACAGGTACGTATACCCATACATCACAGGCATACACATTCATCATATGCATGTACCTATATGCATGTAGAAACAATGAAAAGAAAGATGGCCCTGAATTTGAAAAAGAGCAAGGTAGAACATATGGGAGGATGTGGAGGAAGAAAAGCAAGGGGGAAATGATACAATCTCAAAAAATAAAAGAAATAAATGAAGGAAAAGGGTGTTACAGATTACTGAGGCTTAGATCTCACTGCCAAGCATAGTGCTTTGAGGAAGTGCTCTGAGGCGTCTTTCTTCACGTCTCAGACATTTGTCATAATTAAGGACATGAGGTTCAAGTCCCTGTGTGGTTGAGTGGGTCCTGAGAGTTGACAGAAGGTGGAAGATGAATGTAGACTCTGACATTTTCCTGTACCGGAAGAGGTTATCCTAAATAATATCAAGTCCTTTGTAGAAACACTGTCGTCTGAAAACCACTCAAATGAAAAGAATCCCAGCTAGTAGACTTGCCCACATGTGCAAGATCACAACATTGTTCTCTCAGAAATTGTTTGGAGAATGAAATACATTGCAGGAAAATGTTGCCATGTCCTTCTACATGTATTGAGACAGTGGTCAGCCTCAGTTTATAAGCCATTTTGACTGTTTGATCTGTGGAAGGTTTGGTCCTCATATGAACTTACAGACAACCATTCCTACACTTGACGTCAAGCAGAACTTTGGAGAACAGAAAAGATTCCTCACGCTGTTTCTATACTCAAGGGTGCCCTCAGCCCTTCTGACTCTACAGACACTGTATCTGGTGTGTCCAAATTGAGCTAAACGCTTGGGATCAGCCAGAACTATTTTGAACACTCAAAACAAGGTGAACTTTTGGATTCCTGTTCTTTGTGGCCTTGAAGGTTGCTTCTGGAAGTCCTCTTAGCATGAGTTTATCATGACCCAGAAAAGGACTTATTTGTGGTTATAATAACTGAAAGGGCAACACTGGAGGGTTTAATTGAAAGTCATTATACTATTGGACTTCTGCCAATGAGAAAGTTTAAGAAAGCCCATCTTTTACAAGAAAACAACTCCCCCCAACCCCATCAAATAACTGAAGGAGGAAAGTATTTCCTGTGAAGACACTTTATACCAGGCAATTGTTTTAAGGGGCTTTTCTACCCTTGAGTAAAATGATAGTATTTATGGAAACATTTCCAATACAGTTAAAAAAAAAAAAATACAAAGTGTTGCAATAAAACTAAAAATCTGTTTGTGTATTATTATTTATTTTTAGAAAATCCTTGACTATTTATAGAATTTCATAGATCTCTGACCTGAAGGACTCTCTGAGTAATATAACAAAAGCCCAAGGGAAATGCTACATTTCCTGATTCACTTCCAGGTATGCATGGAGCCACACTGAGAAACAACACTACATTTTTTTGTAGACATCTACTGTCCTCTGAACCAACAGGATAAAACACAGCTGGGAGGTGGAGAGTTGCTAATGTGTTGGTCAAAGAGCAAAGAGAAGCTGAAATGTCTAGAAAAATGTCTGTCTTTAAAAAAAGAACATTGAAAACATATTTTCCTTGGAGATATAAAGTTGCCCCAAAGCAAATTAATTTCAAATTTCTTATTTTCTCTGTGTATTTTTAGCTGCTCTAGAACTTGCTTTGTAGACTAGGCTGACCTCAAACTCAGCGATCCACCTGTCTCTGCCTTCTGAGTGCAGGGATTAAAGGCATAGGCCACTACCTTCCAGTGAATTTCTAATTTCTAATATTTGTTCTTTGTACATTTTTAGAAGAATCTGAGTGTTTAGACCAACAAATATGGGCAGATTGTCTTATTTCACTTGTTTCTGTGTATAGTGCTTGTATGTGGTTGTTTTACTGATTCTATTTTTAAACATGATCATACAGTTCACATATTCACTAGTTAGCCAAAAGGCCATTAATTTGAATATGACTGGAGTTCTATATTATTATTATAATTATTTTAGTAGCAATTTTAATGGAAGCCTGATGTGGTTTGAATGAGAATGAATCCTAAAGACTCTTATATTTGAATGCTTGGTCCCTAGTTGGTGGAACAGTTTTTGGAAGGATTAGGAGGCATGGCATTGGTGGAGTAGGTATTTTATTGGAGGGTTAGGCTTGGGTTTTTAAAAGCCCATGCAGGGCTCAGTGTCTTTCTCTCTCTTTCTCTCTCTCCCTCAAACTTGTTGATCAGAGTAGGCTCTTAGCTACTGCTCCATCACCAGGTCTGCTTGCCTGTCATAATGGCCATGGACTCACCCTCTGAAACTATAAGCAAGACCACATATTGAATGTTCTATTTTTTATAAGTTTCCTTCGTCTTGGTGTTTCTTCACCACAATAAAAAAGTAACTAAGACACCTGATATTGGCAAATAATAATTTTTAAAAATCAGATAGATAGATATGGAGAGAGGGAGGGAGAGAGTGCTTATAATATGCCATGCACTCTGTATCATGAGCTTTACAACAATCCCATAGATAAATATTATTCCACATTAAAAGGCAAGATGTAAGCCTTGAGAGTACAGCTCATTGCTAAAATATCTGCATAAATCCATGTTCAAAATTACTAAAACACATTCAAAAAGAAGAAAGAAAAAAAGAAAGGAAAAAGGAACAAAGAAAGGAAGGGAGAAAGAAAGAAAGAAAGAAAGAAAGAAAGAAAGAAAGAAAGAAAGA